>NW_005871124.1:4719879-4783274 GCF_000147115.1 Myotis lucifugus
GAAAAAGTAATCATTTTCCTAGTTCAGCAAGTTTCAACTTTAGGCTAGTCACTAAAATCACACAGGAGGCTTTTTAAAAATATATATGCACAAACCCGACCCTATCGCCAAAATTCTGTAATAATTGAATGGCGATGGATCCACTTTCACTAGGAAAAGTAAATACAACTTTTTAAAATGCATAAAATGAGAATGTACAGTTTAATAAAGTATCATTCAGTGTGCACCAATGTAACCAACAAGAAAGCCAAGAAATAGAACATTTCCCAAATTCAATATCTCCTCTCCATGACTCCATGGAGCCTCCCACTCACAATCAATCACCTTCCTCCTCAAGTAACCACTATATTGATTTTTATGGTCATTGTTTCCTTGCTTTTCTTTATGGTTTTACCCTCATAATAATATTTTATTGTTATGAGTTTGGTCTCTTTCTGAAATTTATGGAATGAAAAGAAATACTTTGCATTCTTTGGTGTCTGGCTCCTTCAGCATTATGTTTGTGAGATTTATCTAATTTGTTGTATGCTCATTTTCATTGTTATGCAATGTTCCATAATATGAATATTCCACAATTCATTTATCCATTCTACTGTTGGTGAATGTTTGCATTATTTCTGGTTTGGGTTTTTATGAACATTTATGTACATGTCTTTTGATGAACTTACATATATATTTCTGAAGTATTTATACTCAGGAGTACTATTGTTCAGTCATCAGTTTATATATTCAATTTTAGCAAATACTGCCAGTTTTCCCAATTATTTGTACCAATTTACTGTCCTATCAGCACTGTCTAAGAGTTACTTTTGTTCACATTCTCACTGACATTTGGTATTGTCAACCTTTCCTAGTTTTAGGCATTATGAAAATATTTGATGACCAGTATTAATTATTATAATATTTAATGCCCCACATAATTCCTAGAGAAACCAAAAGCAGTAACTCATGAATAGGAAAGGATGAAGACTAGGGAGAGGAAAAGGCATAAAGTCACCCCTTCTCCATTGCGTGCTTCTGAGCCTTAGGGAGGCCTGAGCTGTGGGGATTGGAAGATGCTTTGAATTCAGTAGAGTGAAGTTTTTATTTATATTAACCTTTTAATGCCTGGAAAGGTGACTTTTCTGATGTCAGATAATGACTGAAAAAATTATCAGATCTTCTAGAAATGACATCTAGTTAGGAGAAATTCATGCACGGGTGGAGTCCTTCTGGGTGGCCTGCGTGGATGGGGCCAAAACCCGCAGTCCATGCCACCTACAGCTCCTACCTGCCACTCCCACTCATCCTGGCCCCACTGTGCCTGCTGCTGGCTCATGCCCAATCAGTCCCAATCGGGAGAGACTTGCACCACAGCAGCACTAGCCAGCCGCACTAGCCAGCCGTAAGCCCTGCGTCTGGTGCCCTCCCAAGGGTAGTGGCCTGCGGGATCGGGCCGAAACTGGCTCTCCAACATTGCCCAAGGGGTCGGGGATTGCGAGAGGGTGCAGGCCGGGCTGAGGAACCCCACCAGTGCACGATCGGGGCCAGGGAGGGACCAGGGGAGGGCTCCAGGGCATGTTCAGCCAATCTCGCTCAGTCCCAATTAGCCAGACCCCAGCAGCAAGCTAACCTACTGGTTGGAGCATCTGCCCCCTGGTGGTCAGTGCACGTCATAGTGACTGGTCGACTGGTCGACTATCTGCCCCCTTGTGGTCAGTGTACGTCATAGCATGTGGTTGAGTGGCCTTAGCATATCATTAGCATCTTACACTTTGATTGGTTGAACAGTCGACCAGTCACTGGACAACCAGACACTTAGCATATTAGGCTTTTATTATATAGGATAACTATACATTTTACTAATAAAGTCTAAAGTTTTTTATTATTTCTATCCTGCAGTCTAGAATTTAAATACTGTTCATTGAATATGATGGGGTTCAGGACACACTACCTCAAAATATGGCACGTTGGCATATTGAATATGTTAAACTGAAGGAGTTTGAGAAAACAGCACAAGCAGAAAGGTCACCCTGACCTTGCTCTGGTCCTGCTCCCCCTTTACCCAAAGAAAAGAGCATTCTTATCTCCAAAGACAAAGGCTTATTTCACTTACCTTAACATTCTCCAGGTCCCTCCATGCTGTCCCAAAGGGTAATAGATTCTTCTTTTTTAAAGCTGCGTAGTATCCCATTGTGTAAAAGTACTAGAGCTTTTTTATCCACTCATCTGTTGATGGGCACTTGGACTGTTTCCAAATCCTTTTTTAAATTTTTTATTGATTTCATAAAGGACTGGAGAGGGAGATAGAATTAATGAGAGAGAATCATTGATCGGCTGCCTCTTGCACACCTCACACTGGGGATTGAGCCCGCAACCCAGGCATGTACCCTGACCTCCTAGTTCACAGGTCAATGATCAACCACTGAGTCATGTCAGCCTGACCCAAATATTAACTATTATAAATTGCTTTGCTATGAATATAGGGGTGCATATATTCTTTCTGATTAGTGTTTCTGATTTTTTATTTGAACCAGTGATCCCACTTCTAGGAATATATCCTAAGAAATGCTATTGTGCTTTTACTTTTAAATTTCTTCTAGAAATGACATCTAGTTATGAGAAATTCGTGCACGGGTGGAGTCCTTCTGCAACTTTGCTAAGATCCCTATTTAGTTCCAGGAGTTTTGTTTTTTTTCTTGGTCTGTTCTTTCAGATTTTCTACAAAGATGACCTTGTCACCAACAAACAAAGAAAATTTTATTTATTCTTTCCTGATCTGTATATTTTATTTCATTTAATTGGCTTATTGAATTAGCTAGAACTTCCAATATGATGTTGGAAAAGTAGTGGAAAGAGGGGACATCCTTGCCTTGTTCCTGATCTTGGTGGGAAAGTTTTGAGATTCTCACCATTAAGTATGATGTTAGCTGTAGGTTCTTTTTGTGTAGATATTTTTTAATCAAGTTAAGGAAGTTAGCCTTTATTCATAATTTACAGATAATTTTATCACAAATGGGTGTTAGATTTTATCAAGTGCCTTTTATGCTTCTTAAAAAATGAACATATGTTTTTTCTTTAGCCTGTTATGTGATGGATTCAAGTTGCTAATATTTTGTAGAGGATGTTTGCATCTATATTCATGAGAGATAGTAGTTTGTAGTTTTCTTATAATATCTTTGTCTGGTTTGTTTTAAGGTAATGTTAGCCTCATAGAATGAGTTAGGAAATATTCTCTCTACTTCTATTTTCTGAAAGAGATTGTAGATATAGGTCTATTGAGATTGTCGATTTCTTCTTCTGTGAATTTTGGCAGATAGTGTATTTCAAGGAATTGGTCCATTTCATCTAGGTTTCAATTTTGTGGGCAAAGAGTTGTTCATATTCCTTTAATATCCTTTTAATGTCCATGAGATCTATGGTATTGTCCCCTCTTTTACTTACATTCATAATTTATTTCATCTTATTTTTTCTTATTTATCCTGGCTACAGGATAATCAATTTTGTCAATCTATTTAAGGAATCAGCTTTTGGTTTCATTAATTTTCTTTATTGATTTCCTGTTTTCAATTTCATTGATTTCTGCTCTAATTCTTATTCTTTCTTTTCCTCTGCTTACTTGGATTTAATTTGCTCTTCTTTTCTAGTTTCCTAAGGTAGAAGCTTAGAATATTGATTTTTAGATCTTCCTTATTTTCCTAATATATTCACTCAATGCTATAAAATTTCCCCCTGCATTGCTTTTACTGCACTCCAAAATTTTTTATAAATTGTGTTTTTATTTTTATTTAGTTCAAAATATTTTTAAATTTATCTTTGGGTTTCTTCTTTAACCTTTAGAAGTATGTTGTTTAATCTCCAAGTATTTGGGGATTTTTTAGCTATCTTTCTGTAATTGATTTCTAATTAAATTTCATTGTGTTCAAATAGAGATATTGCATGATTTCTATTCTTTTAAATTTGTTATGGTGTGTTTTATGGCTCAGTATGTTTTCTATCGTGGTGAATGTTTCATGTGATTTTGAGAAGAATGTGTATTCTGCTGTTCTTGGATGAAGTAGTCTATACATGTGTTAATTCTACCCCGTTAGTTAATGGTGTTGTTGATTTCACTTATGTCCTTACTGATTTTCTGCCTGGTAGATCTCTCCATTTCTGATAGAGAGGTACTAAAGTCTCCAACTATATTAGTGACTCATCTATTTCTCCTTAAAATTTTATCAGTGTTTGCCTCATTTATTTTGATGCTCTATTGTTAGGCACATACACATGAAGAATTGTTATGTCTTCTTAGAGAATTGACCCCTTTATCATTATGTAATGTCCCTCTATATCATGATAACTTCTTATACTGAAGACTTCTGTCTGAAATTATTACAGCTACTTCACGTTCTTTTGAATAGTGTTAACATGGTATGCCTTTCTCTTTCCATTACTTTTCATCTATATGTGTTTTTATATTTAGAGTGGATTTCTTCTGTAAATCTAGAAGAAAACATAGAGAAGAAGCTATTCAACATTGGTCTTGATAATGGTTTTTAAAAACATGACACCAAAAGCACACACACAAAGAAAAAAAACAGCAAATGGGACTACATCAAACTTAAAAGCTTGCAAAGCAAAACAAACAATTAACAACATGAAAAGGCAACTTACATAATGGAAGAAAATTTTTGCAAACCATGTATCAGATAAGGGGTTAATATCAAAAATTTATAAAGAACTCATACAACTCAATAACAAGAAACAAACAACCTGATTGAAAATGGGCAGACATTTTTCCAAGAAGACATCCAAATGGCTAACAGCTACATGAAACAGTGCTCATCTTCAAAAGATCACTAATTATTGTGGAAATGAAAATCAAAACCACAATGAGATATCACCTCACACCTATAAGAATGGCAATTATCAAGAAGACAAGAGATAACAAGTGTTAATGAAGATGTGGAGAGAAGGGAACCTTTGTGTACTCTTGGTGGAATTGTAAACTGGTTCAGCCACTATGGAGAACAGCATGGAGGTTCCTCTAAAAATAGAGTTACGTATTATTTAGCAATTCCATTTCTGGGTGTATAACCAAGTGAAATAAAAACAAGTTACCAAGGAGACATATGCACCCAAACATTTATTGCAGCTTTATTCACAATACCTAAAATATGGAAGCAACCTAAGTGTCTATCAATGAGAAAAAAGGAAGTTCTGCCATTTTAAACAACATGGATGGACCTTGAGCAGTGGTTCTCAACCTTCTGGCCCTTTAAATACAGTTCCTCATGTTGTGACCCAACCATAAAATTATTTTCATTGCTACTTCATAACCGTAATGTTGCTACTGTTATGAATTGTAATGTAAATATCTGGTATGCAGGATGGTCTTAGGCGACCCCTGTGAAAGGGTCGTTCGACCGCCAAAGGGGTCGTGACCCACAGGTTGAGAACCGCTGACCTTGAGGATATTCTACTAAATAAAATAAGGCAGACAGAGAAAGACAAATACTGTATGATATATCTTATTATGTGGAATCTAAAAAAAAAAAACTGAAATCAACAAACCAGAGAGTAAAATGGTGGTTACCAGGGAACATGGGAATATGACAGATATTGTTTAATTGTACACACTTGCAACTTGTAGGTTAAAAAAAATCCTAGATATAACAGATTATGGACACAATACAGTGATTATACACAGCACAACTGTATTATAAATGTTAAACTCAGTAAGAGACTCTATTTTAAGTGCTCCCAATACTAGAAGAAATTATAATCATGTGATGTGATAGAGGTGTTAGCTAATGCTACGATGGCAAGCATATCTATATATATAAAAGCCTAAGTGACCGAATGACTGAATGACCGGTGGTCAGTGCTGTGATGTGCACTGACCACCAGGGAGCAGGCGCTCAATGCAGGAGCTGCCCCCTGGTGGTCAGTGCACTCCCACAGCCAACCTCCCGTGGCTGGCCAACCTCCCGCAGTCGCTCCCCCAGGCTGGCCAGCCCCAATTGGCCCCAATTGCCGGCCAGGCCGAGGGACCCCACCCATGCATGAATTCATGCACTGGGCCTCTAGTTGTAATGTAAATGTATGATAAATGTACATTTACACAGTGGAATGCTACATGGCTATATAAAAGAAGGCAACCTTACCTTTTTTGGCAGCATGGATGGACCTGGAGACTATTATACTAAGTGAAATATGCCAGTCAGAGAAAGACAAATTACACATGATCTCACTTAAAAAATATGTGGAATCTAATGAACAAAATAAACCGATGAACAAAATAGAAACAGAAGCATGGAATCATGGAACAGACTGACAGCTGTCAGAGGGGAAGGGGAACTGGATGAATGAAGGTGAAGGATCTTAAAGATGCTAATAAAAATATTAGTTTAATTAATAAGGTAATATGGAAAGGCAGAGGAAAGAATCAAGAGACTAGTCTAAGCTGGGTGGACATTTTAAAATGGTTGTTAAGAAATAATGTGAATAAAGCAAATATTGATAGGGGAAAAATAAAAAGGAAACAGAAGAGGGAAAATCACAGGACTCATCCCAGCAGGGTAGAAATCTTCAGACTGTTATTAAGAAATTATATGAATAAAATACATATTGATAGGGTTAAAACAAAGGTTTTAATACAATATTACCAAAGGTTAGGTGGGCCAAGGGAGCCCCTGGTGGTCCTCCAATAGTAAAGTGTTTCAAATAAGTCCAGTCCATTTCTCCCAGTTTGGAAAAAAAATTTAAAGCCAAAAAGGCAAAGATTATAATGAGAAACCTGACCAACTGCTTGTAGCAGTGGTTAAAAGCAGATTAATCAAGTTAAAGATTGACAAAAGGGCCAGAGTCCCTTGGCTTGATCTCTCTAGGGACCCAAAGCTTTTTGCACAAGAGTGAGTAAAATGGTCAGGGAGTAGAAAAGAGAAATTTCTAGGATTCCTTGAATCAGGAGGTCCATGGCTCTGGTACCAAAACCCATTAGTCAAGCCCTAATGTGGGCTACAATTAGATTGAAAGAACATAAAAATGTGAGAGCTGATGTTATGAAAGGTGGAATGTTTAAACAGGCTTTATGTGAAGTGGTTGTGTCTCCTTTACCTGAAAGTTTTATGGGAATGGATATTATGTCTGGCTGGGGAACACTTCCTCTACCTAAGTGTTGTAAAACCAAGACCTGTTGTTGAAGTCCTGATGGAAGCTACAGTTAAGAATGTAAAGTTTAATGGAATTGAGATAAAAGTCTGTAGGGAAATTGGTATGTTTGAACAAGTTTTATATGAAGTAATTGCATCACTTTTACCTGTTTGTATTATGGGGATGGACATTGTATCTCACTGGGGAGTATTTCCCCTATCTAGCATTATAAAAGAGGCAAGTAAGTCCACCCTTCAAGCAATATAAGATTGTCTGAGCTCACGCAGTGTGGAATAAAATAGTGCTGGTAGGGAAAGATTTTTTGTTTGATAGCCCTATGTGGAGCCTACTAGATTCCTGGAATATGTTGGAGCTTTTCAAAGTCCTTCTTCCCCAAAGTATTTCATTTCCCTTTCTTTTCAATCATTTTAATAGCATATTGTTTTTTTCCCAACTGTTATCTATTGTCTCATGTAAAAAACATTCTCCTGTAAATGTTTTTGTTGAATACTTCCCAGGTAGTAACTTTAGTGTTGGGTGAGCTCTGAATTAGGTTAGGTAAAACAAATCTTTGAACCAGTCTTCCAAGGAATAACCAGACAGATCAACCAAGGATAATCTTTGCAAATGAGGTCTATTTTACTCCTTCTAGTAATACAAACTGGGAATACAATAAAGACGGAAATGAAGAGCAAAAGATGGGGCTATTGTGAGTTAAAATACCACAAAGCTCACTATAATTGGCAAGATTCAGCTGCTTTTCTTGAATAAGTGCTCCCTGGGTTGTTGCAAGCTTTTGGTTAGTTTCCATAATTCCAAAAATATTGATTCTGACAGTTTTTGCCAGGTTTTTTTGGGTTGCTTTTATTGAGGAACGGATGTCTGAAGTTTCTTCCTCTGCCTCTTCTTATGCTATCTCTCTGTACACAAGCTTTAAATCAGAGAGAGTAGGTACATAGAAAAGCAAACTGTCATTGATTGATAGGTTATTTTCTAAATTCTCCATTCAAATTCTCTTTTTCTCATAAGAAAACATTCTTCTCAAAGTTCTTAAGAAAATAAGCTGTGATTCATATTGTAATTTTGTGTTGCAAACCTGCATATAGACAAACATGTCTCTGAAGACATGTAGTGAATGCTAGAGTTGTTCTATCATCAAGATAAAATGATAATGCTAGGCCAGGATGTAGAGAAACTAGTGATGAATGGGGGGAAAAAAGGTAGGTGGTGATTACTTATCCAAGTTACAGGTTTGAGCAGTGTAATGGGTAGACCCAACCCAAGTAAATCAAACTTGGTCACCTTATCTAGCCACTTTATCACATTTGCCACCTCAAAATGGGCATAGACCAGTAAAGTCAAATTAAGGATCTATATTTACCTCAAGGAGAAGTGAAATCATTTCGGAGTTACTTTAAAATACAGAAGATGGAAACAAAGGCCAGATGCTTCCTTTCTACTGAGCCAGACCCTGTAGTAGGATTACATTGTGGCTAGGTATGAGATAAGAAATATATTTAATGATTCTACTAACTCCTTTGCTCTCAAACTAATCCTTGTTTATTATTGATAATCTATTTAGTAGGCCATGACACATTTAAACACTGTTGAGCAAAAAAAAATATGTTGAGCTACATATTTATATTTATCACTCTTTGATGTGTCTACAAACCATAAGATGAGAGTTAAATAAACTAATTATTAGGAAGAATCAGTGAATTTTCTCGTTTGATGATCTTTTAGAGAAATTAGACTCCATGTTTATAAGCTGTTAAATTAATTTTTTTCTTTCTATATTGATTAAGGTATTACATGTGTCCTTATCCCCTCATTGCCCCCCACTCCCCTCCCCCCTCCCCCCCCCCGCAGCTCATGTGTTAAATCAATTTTTTAGTTACAAGAAATCTTCACAATAACTAGGTCCAATGTTTTCACTTAAAAACTATTTGTTATTGTTAATTATTTTAAACATAAAATGTGATTAGAAAATAATACAATGAGCCCCGTATATCACTACCCTGCTTTACCAAATATTACATTAAGTTCTGCTTTAAACACATCACATGATTTTATAGGTAATAATTTCATTGTTGTTTATGTCTAAATATTATATAATTCTCAAAATGGTTCATAAGTCATTTAGGAGTACATTTGAAGTTTTTAAGTATGTATATTGTTAATGTGTTTCCATCTTCTGTATTTTAAAGCAACTCAGTGTCTGCTTGCATTTGCTCATTTTACTACTTATTGCTAATTTAAATTTCATTGTGGTAAGCAAACATTTTCTCTACCATATTGGTTCTTTGAAATATTTGAGACTGCTTTGTAACCTAGTATGAAGTAAATCTTTAGAAATGTTTCATGTGAACTTGAAAATGTGTGTATTTTCTATTTTTTCTATATATACCCATTAGATATAGGTCACTTTCTGTTCAAAGTTTAAAATTCTTGCTAATATTTTTCTCCTTGTCTGATAGAGGTATATTAAAATTTTTCCCCATGGTTATAGATTTCTCAGTTTCTCTTTAGAATTATGATATTTTAAATTTTAAATATTTTAGGGATATGTGATAAGGTGGCTACAAGTTCACAATTGTTACATTTTTCTTAATTTTAATGCATTTTGGTGTAATATGTATTGGGTCAGGATAGGCCATGTAATTCTGTAGTGATAGATAATCCCCAAATCAATGGTAAAGATTTATTTTTTGTTCACATAAGGCTACATGCTCAACATGGATTGACCTCATTGAAGTTTTATCTCAACATCTCACTTCATGATGACCACAGTGGTGAGAAGGGAATATGGTGACTTGTGTACTGGCTCTTAAAGCTTCCACCTTGAAGTAACACACATCTCTTCTTTGCTCACATTCCATTTATCAAAACCAATCACACGACCACACCTGTTGTTAAAGGGGTATGGAAGTACAATTTTACTATGTGCTTGAAAAGCCAAAAACATGAAAACATTTGATGACCAGTATTAATGATTATAATATTTAATGTCCTATATAATTCCTAGATGAACCAAGAGCAATAGCTGGTGAATAGGAAAGGATGAAGAATAAGAGGGGAAAAGGCTTAAAGTCACCCCTTCTCCATTGCATGCTTCTGGGCATGAGGGAGGCCTGAGCTGTGGGGATTGGAAGATGCTTTGAATTCAGTAGAGAGTGAAGTTTTTATTTATATTAACCTTTTCATGCCTGGAAAGGTGACTTTTCTGATGTCAGAGAATGATTGAAAAAATTATCAGATCTTCTAGAAATATCTATTTCTAGGCCAGGGGAAGGAAGGCCTATTGCACGAATCTCTTCGTGCAATGGGCCTCTAGTATAATTATAACTATACATTTTACTAATAAAGTCTGAAGTTTTTTATTATTTCTATCCTGCTGCAGTCTAGAATTTAAATACTGTTCATTGACTATGATGGGGTTCAGGACACACTACCTCAAAATATGGCACGTTGGCATATTGAATATGTTAAACTGAAGGAATTTGAGAAAACAGCACAAGCAGAAAGGTCAGTCTGACCTTGCTCCCACTCTTCTCCCTCTTTACCCAAAGAAAAGAGCGTTCTTATCTCCAAAGACAAAGGAATGCCGAAAAGAATCCTAACAAACAGGCTTTGCTAAATTTCCCCCAGTTTACTATACTTACCTCCTATTCTATGACCTATCAAATTTCCCCATAACTGTCTAGTCTTCATCAAGCCTACCATAAAACTGCTTAGGCTAACCATTTCTTTGGGTCTTCATTTCTTTATGAAGGTTCCCATGTCACATAAAACTTATGTGAAATTAATGTGTATGCTTTTCTCCTGTTAATCTGTGTTAGTTGAATTTTTGGACCCAGCCAGGGACTCTAAGAGGGTTGAGGCATACTTTTTCTCCCCTATAAACACCATCCCAAGCTAGCTGTTGGTGAAAAATTTCGCTTTAGCCTACGAAACAAAAAAAAATTAGAATGCAAACAAAGAAACTATTTCACTCGTGTATTTTAAACTTATTTGTTGACTAATTTTTCCTTACCCCTGAATGAAAGCCTAGATTGGCCTCTAGCTTTTCTAATTAGTGTTCTATAATAAACAGCCCTTCTGTCACATTCACTCACAAGATTACATTCATTTTAGTACTTCAAAACAACCAATCAGTAGAAGAATCAAAACTCAGGTCTAGTCTAGTGTTATAAACCGCCCCACCTCATGCCCACTTGAGTTTTGGATGTCCCTAGTTTGCAAGGGGGGCATGATTAGCTGCTTCTAGCTTCCTTGCTCATTTCTTCCCATTCATTAGTTGTCTGCTTCTTGGGAATAAGAAGAATTGGAGAAAAGGGAAGAGTCTTAAGTTTTTGGTCCAGGTCTCGTCTGATACTGGTCCTTCCAGAAGTGGCCTATGTACAATTGCCAGCCTTTTCTCCTTGGAAGTCATGTGGGTTTTTCAAAGACTTTAACACTGGGGACTGCTGACTCAATTCCCTTAGCAAAGTTTCAACCACAAATGATTAGCAACTATAAAAAGTTTGATGAAGCCTGGCTGTTATGGCTCAGTGGTTGAGCATTGACCTAGAACCAGGAGGTCAAGGTTGATTTCCAGTCAGGGCACATGACAGGGTTGCAGGCTCGATCCCCAGTGGGGGCATACAGAAGGCAACCAAGCACTGTTTCTCACATCAATGTTTTTCTCTCTTCCCCTCTCTCCCTTCCTCTCTCTCTAAAATCAATAAAAACACAGTTTGTTAGTGACAGAATTATCTCTGTCCAACCCCAGAGCTCTTCCTAATAATTGGGATCTTGCTCATATTATATGCCTGCCTTCTAAACCTTGTCTCTGACCCAAATAAGATTTATACACTGTACCAAAGGGACACTTCCTCGGCCACTTGGTCTCTCGATTCACTGATTTCCCCTGATTCCTCCATGTACTTGTGATGCCATGAAACTTGGCATTTTTTGCATTTTTTTATTTTAGTCATTCTGATGAGTGTGTATAGACATTGCATTATAGCATCAAATTGCATTTCCCTAATAAAGAAGTTGAGCTCCTTTTAATGTCTATTGGCTCTTTTGTTACCTTCTTTTGTAAAGTGTCTGATCAAGTCTTTTGCACATTTTCTACTGTGTTGTGTTTCTCTTTCTTAGAAATATGTAGTAATTATTTATATAATCAGAATAGGAGTCTTTTGTCAGATATATGTATTATAAATATTACCTCTTAGGTTGTGGCTTACCTTTCACTATCTTAGCAGCGGCTTTTTATGTACAGAAGCTTCTACTTTTTATATCGTTCAATTTATCATTTTTTTCTTTATGTTTAGTGCCTTTTCTGTCCTGCTTAAGAAGTTCTGGGGCTCTTTTTTTAAAAAAACATTTCCTTCTCTTTCCCAAAACAATGGTTGTTCAAGAAGGAGTAAGGTAGCAGAAGAGGAAGGAGTGAGAGACTGGTTCAGGGGGTATTCAAACTCGTCTTTGCTTATTTCTGAAGCCGCAACCACTTCTAGCACTGCCAACTTCGTGCTAAATCAAGCCTTATCTTGTCAACTTTGCCCCTACCCATGGTGATTTCTCCTTCTAATAGCAATGCTGCTTTGCCTTGTGAATTGTGTCTCTTCCATCCCCATTTTATCCCCATTTTATCAGACATGTCTATACGTTTCTAAACCTACAATTTTGTACAGTGCTCCAGGGTTCTTTCCCACTGAACTCTTAGGATGTAGGCCAATCACAAAATGGTATATGAACTTGGGTTTCTTGAGCATACCCTTGAAATTAAGAAAACTTTATCCAGTCCAGGTCATTGAGGACTTTGCATGTGCTGCCTAATTGCACACGCTACCATATATGTGTCACCTCTAGACCAACCAAGACACCCTCATACACATATTTCTGTCATGCTGTTTTTCAAATTTTCTTTTTATTGTTTTAATAACAGCATAAGCAGTTCTTTTAATCTAACACTTTAGGTATGGCAGTTCTAGAAATGACAATTGATGCATTGGTCTAATTAGGAAGTAAGGTGGAAAGCATTTTGATGGGAATATTTCAGTAATTATATTAAATATTAGGAATTTGAAGCTTGCCTGTGATCTTTAGCAAAGAGCTAAATGTTTGGAACAAGGTAGGACTGAAAAAACAAATTTACACAAAGGGGAAAGAGAGAGAAGAGAAAACAAGGGTGTAGGGCAGTGATGGTGAACCTTCTGAGCTCGGCGTGTCAGCATTTTGAAAAGCCCTAACTTAACTCTGGTGCCATGTCACATATAGAAATTTTTTGATCTTTGCAACCATAGTAAAACAAAGACTTATATTTTTGATATTTATTTTATATATTTAAATGCCATTTAACAAAGAAAAATCAACCAAAAAAATGAGTTCACATGTCACCTCTGACACGCGTGTCATAGGTTCGCCATCACAGGTCTAGAGGAATAATAATCAAACCTAAATTGTGTTCCAAAAGATCATTTAAAAACATTTGAATATTAGAGTATAATTTCCCCTGGGAAACATAACAGACAATGCAGTGTAGTGTATAGAGTAGCCTACTTAACCCATAATGTAGTAACAAAAATAACATGTCTTGCCCTCAGTTTCAAGTTCCACCAAGGTATTTACATCCCTGTCTTTTTTAAAATATATTTTTTTATTGATTCTAGAGAGGAAGAGAGAGGGAGGGAGAGAGATAGAAACATCAATGATGAGAGAGAATCATTGATCATTTGCCTCCTGCATTCCCCCTACTGGGGATCAAGCCCGCAGCCCAGGCATGTGCCCTGACCTGGAATCGAACCGTGACCTCCTGGTTCATAGGTCAATGCTCAACCACTGAGCTGAGCAACAGAGCTTGAGCTTCATAGACGTCTGGACCCAGTCATCACCTGTGAAAGAGGAGGAGGTCAGAAATGTAAACCTATGGCAGCAAGAGACTAAAGGCTTCTGTAGTTGGGAGATGGGAAGAAAGGTGATGGGCCTATATTGTGCCAAGATCTTCTATGAGCAGCAGGGAATGCCATGGGTCTCTCAGCAACATGGGTGAAGGATGCAGTAAACTGGCCATCACTGCTTGACCCAGGCACCTATGGGGGAACATGGATGTCAGCAGATACCCACAGCCTATTTGGAAAGTGTCACCTACTTGGCAGTTCACTGTTATCTTGATCTAGTTTGAAGGAACTGAGTATCTAAATTAAATCAGAATTGACAGACATTGTCATGCCACTAGCTTATTAAATCTATGGTGATTTAAAGCAAATTTACCAAAGTCTTGATCAGATTCTTGAAGTTCCAAAAGCACTAGGCAAAAACTCAGTGTTGGCAAAAACACATTAGTCCCACCCACATGCCCTTCTGCACACCCAGCTGCCAAATTGCTTAAATTTCTAAATAATCACTTTCTAAATTAAATAAATTAAGCTCGTTCACTTGTGCTTAAGTTTCAACACTTAACTGCACATCCTTGCTCCCCAAGTTTGCTATCAGCAAAAAAAGAGGTACAGCTTGTTTGATGTTCTACAAACACACAATTATATTTACATAAATGATATTATGTAAATGTCAGAAAGAATCAAGTATAGACATGCTTGTAATCAATAAAATTACACAGAGTATATGCTATGGTGATAACATGTATCATTTCTAAAGAAGAATGCCTACAGAAGATGAAAGAGAAGATGAGAGAGTGAAATGTATGTCATTCACCTCAAGAAAAATAGATGAATGTTACAGTTAATATTATTTCAAAAATATCCAGCAGTACATTTGGAAACTAGCTTTCCTGAGGTCCTGCTACACCATCAACTGAGAACCAAGAGGACATCCCCCCCACCGAGCCCTGGCTGGTTTGGCTCAGTGGATAGAGCGTCGGCCTGCGGACTGAAGGGTCCCAGGTTCGATTCCAGTCAAGGGCATGTACCTTGGTTGTGGGCACATCCCCAGCAGGGGGTGTGCAGGAGGCGGCTGATCGATGTTCCTCTCTCATCGATGTTTCTGACTCTCTATCCTTCTCCCTTCCTCTTTGTAAAAAATCAATATTTTTTTTTAAAAAAAAGAGGACATCCCCCTTCAGAGTGAGGCTGCCTCTCCCCATCATCAAGTCTAACAGTTCTCTGACTGTGGTCCCTGGACCAGTATCAGCATCAACAGCATGTCGCAACTGAAAATTCTTGGGTCACTCCCTATATGTTCTCTCAGGAATCTGTGTTTGAACAAGCCCTCCAGATGACCCTGAGGCCTCCTTTATCATTAGGTAATGGTAATCTCTCTGTATAGTCACTAATTTGTGGAAAATTTTGTCTATATTTAAGGTCTATCAGAAAATGAAAACTACAAGATGGAAAAAAATCTCAATATAGTTACTCCATGACCGAGATGTATATGCATGTGCTCCCCTTCTCACTCATTCACACACACACACACACACACACACACACACACACACAGACACAAATATAGCTAGGTACATATTTCTTGAGAATAATAATTGGACAGTTTAGATAGAAGGAATATAGTACATTACCATTATCAATGGCACTTACTCTAAAGTACAGATTAGACTGTGAGTACTCAAAATTTACTATGATTTAGAACTCTGTTAAATTCAGTTGGTTTCTTGAATGGTTTGAGGCATTATCAGTACATTCATGTTTTTCTCTAATGTTTAGTACTTTGGAGACAGTATACAGTTAAGTTCTTCATGAATGTTACTTATTCATCATTTCAGTTATATTGTGTTTTTAGAGATAAAAATCAGTTGAGAATATGAATGTATGAAATTTTCAGAAGATGAAAAAATTCATCATGACTTGTTAGGAATCCGCTTAAAATGATTCAATAGTGTTTTTCAATATTCTAAGGCTAAGGGGAGTTTACATTTTAAGTTGTAACAATTTTTTGGCACTTCCAATGTATTAGATTGTACATTGAAGAAATCAGAAATGAGAATAATAAATTTTTAAATGAGATTAAGTCTATCAAAGATACCTGTTTCCTATCACTCATAAAATAACTCTAATGTTATTAAAAATGAGAACATGCTGCATCCGAACAGCTTATTAGATTACTTTAGAATCTAGAGATCCTTACTTTCATGTTTGGCATGTAAAATGTGAGTTCAAATTAATGAACTCCTGTTTATTTCCCTACAAAAGCTTATAATTTACTTTGGAATGGTCCCAAGGGGAAAATAATCAGTTTGTTGAAATAGTAATTAAGAAAAGTTGAAAGAGAGTCAACTACCATCATCACTGAAACATAAAAAATCTTAGGCCAAAATGACTAAAAATTACATCTTTTTATAGACCCTCAACACCTAGTGAAAATCCCTCAGCGTGGAAAGCTTTCTTTTTCACTGGCACACTGGAACTAGTTCATACTGATTATATGAGCCAACTTTTAAATTTTCAGGAATTTTTGAAATGGTTGGAAAAGACAGACATTACTAAAACAAATTATATAAACTTACAGTTAAATTATATTTTTAAAAAGCAAAGCTAACAAATACTTGAAACTCTACACTTCATGATTATTTCAGTAAATTTGTCTACGATCTATTTTCTTGAAGTTGTTAACATCTATTGTGTCTGTGGGTGGAAACACTATGTAATGGTGGCTACCATGTATCTCTTTCCAACTCTGCATTCAGTCATGTCATATTGGTAGCTTGAAATCAGACATTGTGGTTGATCTCTTACCCACCACCCCCCGCCTTCCCTCATAGGTTAGACAGTATGTTCAATGCTTCTATGAATCTGGTTCTATTTTGGTTCCTCAGTTTATGTTATTCATTATATTCCACAAATGAGTGAGATCATGTGATATTTATCTTTCTCTGACTGGCTTATTTCGCTTAGCATAATGCTCTCCAGTTCCATCCATGCTGTTGCAAATGGTAAGAATTCCTTCTTTTTTACAGCAGCGTAGTATTCCATTGTGTAGATGTACAGCAGTTTTCTAATCCATTCATCTGCTGACGGGCACTTAGGCTGTTTCCAAATCTTAGCTGTGGTGAATAGTGCTGCTATGAACATAGGGGTGCATATATCCTTTCTGATTGGTGTTTCTGGTTTCTTGGGATATATTCCTAGAAGTGGGATTACTGGGTCAAATGGGAGTTCCATTTTTAGTTTTTCAGGAAACACTATACTGTTTTCCACAGTGGCTGCACCAGTCTGCATTCCCACCAGCAGTGCACGAGGGTTCCTTTTTCTCCACATCCTCGCCAGCACTTGTCCTTTGTTGATTTGTTGATGATAGCCATTCTGACAGGTGGGAGATGGTACCTCATTGTTGTTTTGATTTGCATCTCTCAGATGATTAGTGACTTTGAGCATGTTTTCATATGTCTCTCAGCCTTCTGTATGTCTTCTTTTGAAAAGTGTCTATTTAGGTCCTTTGCCCATTTTTGATTGGATTATCTTCCTTTTGTTATTTTTAATCCTCACCCAAGGATATTTTCCATTGATTTTTAGAAAGAGTGGAAGAGAGAGGGAAAGACAGAGAGAAACATCAATGTGAGAGAAACATAGCAATTGATTGCCTCCTGCATGAGCCCTGACCAGTGCCTGGGCCAGGAAGGAAGCTGCAACTGAGGTACGTGCCCTTGACTGGAATTGAACCTGGGACCCTTTGTTCCACAGTCCGACACTTTATCCACTGTGCCAAACCAGCTAGGGCAGGAGTTCTTTTTTGAAAGGTGTATGTGATGTGACATTTTTCCAAAAGCCCAGTCTGTGTTGTAATTCTCTTATTGGGGGTTGCTATAACCTCCACGCACTTTTTCCCACTACTGATACCTCTAAATCCATAGGGTCTGCTAGGTGATATGGTCAAACAACCAGACTGCTTTCCTCATAACCTGGACCTGCTGCAGAGCATTTTTCCTGCACCAAGCCCAACTTAAAACTGACAGACTTTAGTGTCACCCAATATGTGGGTCATAACACTATTGGAAGATGTAAGCACTTTTCAAGGTATGTCCAGAGCCCAAAGAGGTCGACACTCAACCACTGAGCCAAGCCGGCCAGGCCTGATGTCACTTTGTAAAGTTTCCTGTTTGCAAAGATGTTTTCAGCTCATCATTTATTTATTTAAATATTGAAAGCATCGTTGCTTGATAAGCCTAACAAATAATTCCATATGTGGAGTCTTTGTGGATCTCTTTCTGTTACCTCTTCTTTCTGCTTGTTCTCATATAGGGTGTTTTTCTCTTGTGTGAATGGCACTTTTTAGTGCTAAATATCTATGAAATTTTATTTGTAGAAATAATTTGAATTCTGTCATGAAAGGTGTAAAAATACACAAAGGAAAATGCAAATTTGCTTAAAGCAAATATCTAAGGACACTATCTTTCAAGATCACTTCCAACAAAATTCAAAGCTTGAGGGTTTTGTTTTTATTTGGGGGGAGGCATTCCACAAGTTGTCTATTTCGGCTAAAAATACATGCAAAGACCAATTTATTTCTGCTTTACCCTGACCCTAAGAGTATAGCTCTTTGGGAAAGTCTTCTTGTAGACTCCCCACCTTGGACAAGCTATGTTAGTCTGGCTGTTAAAGCTGAAGTTCTAATTTTTCCTAGTTGACAAAGACCTTCAGTGGCCTCTGAGCTCCCTTCACTTCTTTGGGTTCCTACTTTTCCTTCAAGTTTGCCCTGGAAATTCCTCACTCTGTTGTTAGCTTTTCAATTGTCATTGCTAAAAACAAAAATCAATTATTAGTGTTTACTAGAAAAGTCCCATTCCAAATTGAACTTAGGTACTGATGTGAAATGGCTGTAATAGATATTTTTATTTATTTTCAATTTATTTTTTTAGGGAGGGATTGCCCATTACAATTTCTGCACACAATTATTTTATTTTAGGGGGAAATGAAATATGCATTAGGAGCCTTTGTCTTTTGGCATCAGGAATGAACAGATTTTCTTCCCCATCTGTTACTGGGGGGAGGTACAAAATGTTTTCTTTTTCTCTATCATTTTCTCTTTTCAGACATATTTACAGACTATTTGTTAGCAATTCTCAAATTGAGCT
Source organism: Myotis lucifugus (assembly GCF_000147115.1). Taxonomy (NCBI): domain Eukaryota; kingdom Metazoa; phylum Chordata; class Mammalia; order Chiroptera; family Vespertilionidae; genus Myotis; species Myotis lucifugus. Next base: position 4,739,021 of record NW_005871124.1, read on the forward strand.
TTCTTATTTTGTGCTTGCAAGTCTTTGTTATTATTTCTTCCTGACTTTCCCTTATTTGTATGAGGATGATAATCAGGATTTATGAGTTTCTTTTTTTTTTTTTTTTGATGCGGGTAGAGATGGTGCATGAGGAGAATCTTTTTTCCTGTCTTAATTGAACTCTTGTCCTATTATCCTAATTGCCTTTTTAAATTATTCTACCATTTACTTTATCTTTTTTTGGCAATCTCTGAAGTGCTGATACAGAAATTTTCTCTAAGTTTTATGGGATTGGATTCAGAATTTTTTAAAATAAATAAATAAGAGGATTATAAGAAGTTTCGAAGAAACTACAAGTCAGACTTTTTGTAACAACTGGATTATCTCATCTATTAATAAATACAACTTCATCAAGCAATAACTTGCTGTTCTCTCATTATAATCAATCCTTAACGTGTTCCTAGTTTTGTCATTCATGAGTCACCACTATTAAAGCTGCACGTACCTAGGGATTTTGTAAAGAACGGAGACTCCACCCTTCTACACCCACACTGAATGAATCAAGAGTTGATGCTTGAAAAGAGAAAATAAAAGATAAGTAACAAGCCAAAATAAAATAATGGAGGCTAAAAAGATGAAAAGATATGAAGCAGAAAAGAATTAGATAAATAAAAGTTAGTAATCATTTGAGATTAAAAACTTGAAGACCATACTATCACCCGATTACAAGATGTGTATTTCTATAAATAACCAAGAACCTTCGCTGTGGGCACTCTTGACTGCCCTTAAATTCAGTGATCCTTTATCTGATGAAGACTTAGAGGATGGAAGAACCCTGAGCCTTCAGTGTGCCAATAGTCATAATGAATCTCTAAGAGGGAAGTTGGTTTGTATTAGTCTCACTTTTATTGAGAATGTCCTGGACCATGTGTTCTGTGGAACACACTTTGAAAATGTGGCTTTCAAGTACATAGTGAGAACTTTAAAAAGAGAGTAAGAGGGGGGGGGAATCTATTTGTTCATCCTGTTGGAAGTTTCATTACCAGTGAAGTCCTGAAAGTCTTAATATCATTTCCTAATATCGTGTAAAGTATTTATTATCCTTAGAAAACTGACATACTAAGAGGTTAAGTAACTTGTCTGAGATCATATATTTGCAAGTGGCAGTACTAGGATTTGAGTATAGAAGTTTTTGTCTCATACTCTTGACACTATATCTTTTTTCATACAAGAAAAATTTATTCCTGATGTTCCCACTTATTTGCAAGTAAGAACAATTCTTTAAGAAAATGCGCATAAACCCATAAATCTACACAGGTCACCGACACTCTGGATGGGACATTTGTGCAGCCAGGGATGAATTGAATTTTACAAAATGTATTTGGGTGTTTATCCTGTACATGCACTTTGATTAATTGGTGTAGCACACAAGTATAATTTAGAAGAGCCTAACCTTTCACTTTGCCCATCAGGAATGAGAAAAATGCCTGTGGCGCTCATTAACTACACGGGTCTGCATGGTTCTCCCTCTCACCGGGGCAGAGGGGAGTCCAGTTTCAGCAGCAGCATCTCCTGCCTGCTTCTCATACACTCACCGTCTTTCAGATCTCTTCCTGACTGTCATCCAAATTTCTGTTTTGGAAGTGATTACCAAGGAACAAACTTTCTGGTGGAATTGTTATGTGGCTCATGTTGGACATAAGATTTACAGAGAATTTGATAGGCAGCAAGTCTCATTCCTTTTGAATGATACATGAAGCATGCCCAGAGATGTTTCAGATTGTTCCAGGAGCATACATACCAGGATTCGTTAGGGCATGATGTGCATCTGTGCATCCAAGTTAAAATGCTGTGTGCCTTCTCAAGGCTGATGTCTTCCCCAGGGAGGTGGCACTAATCATGTGAATGCTGACATGTACATGATTCCTTCCAAGTCTTCAACAATTCACTATTAAGGATGCCAGAAGGCATATTTTATTTGATTTTGATTTTTGTCAATCCTCACCCGAGAATATTTTTCCATTGATTTTTAGAGAGTAGAAGGGAAGGGGAGAGACAGACAGAAACATCAATGTGTGAGAGATGCATGGATAGGTTGCCTCTCACACATGCCTGACCAGGGCCGGGGGTTAAGCCTGCAACTGAGGTACATGCTCTTGACCAGAATCGAACCTAGGACCTTTCAGTCCGAAGGCCAATACTCTATCCATTGAACCAAACCAGCTAGGACAGAAGGCATATTTTAAATCAAGTACAAAAAATACCCCACAGGTACAATAATAGAGGATAAGTTCACCAAAATATGGAGTCCAATATGACAAAAGATCAAAAAGTCTTTAAATGTTCATGAGTTTTTAATGATATGGAGAAAACATTCATGATATAACTTATGCAGCAAATGCTTATTGACCATATGCTATGTATCAAGCTTTTCTTTAAAGACTATCGTGGGGTTTACACTCAAGTGGAGGGATAACTGTCAACAAGTGTCAGATGAATGACAGATGTCGCATACATTGATGTTTCCATGGGGGCTCAAGCCTCGCCCCTACTCCAGCTTTACTGATGCCAAACGCAACTGACTTCTTCCATGTTCCTCAGCATGCTGGTTAAATAATATCATTTTTTTCAGTGTGTCATGTTGAAGAAAATGTTAGGAAGTCCTGCAAAAGGAAAATAAACAGGTCATATGACAGGTATCAAAATGAAGGAAAATAAATGTGTCAAGAGAAGGAGAATAATAGCAGTGTAATCGTATGTGCCTGGTAAAGAAAGGTCTCTCTGTGGAGGTAATTTTTAAGCAAAGATCAGAATAAATGTGAGAAAGTCAGCCATGTGGATATTTACAGGTAGAGCCTTCCAGACAGAGGGAACAGCAAGTGCAAAAGCCTTGAGGAATGAGCATCTTTGACATGCTAGGGGAACAGTAAGGAAGCCAGTGTAGCTGAAAGTGGAATGAAAGAAGGGAAGGGTGGAAAAATGGGATAGAGATGTAGGCAGGATGCACAAGTGAATATCTTTTAGATAGAAGGACCGTAAACCAGAACCAGTTTATTTCAAACTTGGCAAGGTAAAGTTGAGAGAATCTGTCTTTAGATGGCATATGAGCTTCACAGTTCATTACAATATTCACCTAATCAGAGTCTTTGCTTGTGTTACCTGCCAGGTCCAATAACAGACATTCAAGTTTGTATCATATGTATATACACAAACAGTGGCTATTACCAGGTGATTAATTTCTTCTTGAAAGGTTTATTTTTTTAATTAAATTTATTGGGATGACATTGGTTAATATGATCATACAGGTTTTAGGTGTGGGTTTCTGTGTTACAAGGTCTGTATATTGCACTGTCAAATATACCCACCACCCAAAGTCAAATCTTCTCCCATCACCATATATTAGGACCCCCCCTTCTCCCCACATCCCCTTCCCTCTGGCAATCACCATACACTGCTGTTTGTGTCCATGAGTTTCAGTTTTATATCCCACATATGAGTGAAATCATATGGTTCTTAACTTTTTCTGATGGACTTATTTCACTTTGCATAATGTTCTCAAGGTCCATCCATGTTGTTGCAAATGGTGCTATTTCATCCTTTCTTATGGCTGAGTAGTATTCCATTGTGTATATGTACCACATCCTCTTTATACGTCCTCTATTGTAGGGCACTTTGGTTGTCTCCATATCTTGACTACCACAAATAATGCTGCAATGAATATAAGGGTGCATATATCTTTGCATACATTTTTTGGGTATATACCCAGGAGAGATTGCTGGATCATATGGTAGCCCTATTCTTAAATTTTGAGGAATCGCCAGACTGCTTTCCACATTGGTTGTACTAGTCTACATTCCCACCAGCAGCGAATGAGTGTTCCCCTTTCTCCATAACACTTGTTATTACTTGTCTTGTTGATAATGGCCACTCTAACAGTTGTGAGGTGCTATCTCATTGTAGTTTTGATTTGCATTTCCCTAATTGCTAGTGAGGTTAAACATTTTTTCATATAACTATTGGCTGTTTATGTACTTATTTATTAATGTACTATTTTTGAAACTATCCTGTAAGTCTAAAATTAAGTCAAAATGAAAAGTTAAAAATGATGTTGTATGTAAGTACAGATTGGTAGTTACAAAATAGTCATGGGGATGTAAAATACAGCACAGGAGCTATAGTCAATATATTGTAATAACTATGTAGGTTCCAGGTGGGTACTGGAAATATCAGGGGGGACACTATGGTTGTCTAACCACTATGCTGTATACCTAAAAATAACACAAAATAATATTGAATGTAAACTGTAATTGAAAAAAATTAAAAAGAAAAGAAAAAACAACCCGCAATAACACATTTAGAACATGACAAGAAGGTTAAAATGTTATTGTCAAGCAACATTATCTGGGAATTCTCACTTGGTATTTGTTGCTCTACTGTTATCAGTACATAACATGATGTAAAATTATATAGCTTTGTGTTGTGTTCTGTCGAATGTTCTAGAAATGTTAGTCGCCGGTTTTCTTATACAATTGTCCAATATAAATGTAAATGTCTCTGTTGTCTCTTTTCTCACATATAATCTAGCTGTTCTCAATCTTTCTTCTTACATATATCTTCGTACTTTATCGTTTCTGTGAAAGAAACTTTGTGTTTTCCAACATTGTATTATTCAGGAACATAGTGTAGAGAGAGGAACTCTAAATTTGGATTTGAATTCTGATTTAGTCACATTACAGAAGAGAAACCTCAAGGGAGTTACATTATAACCCCCAGCCTCACTTTCCCTGACTATAAAAGGAAGGCAAGAATCCGGGCTTTTCCTATAGACTGAATTTATATCTCCCCCAAAATTCATAGGTTGAAATCCTGTTCAATATAATGGGATTAAGTGGTGGGTTATTTTGGGGGGATTAGGTCATGAGGGCAGAGACTTAATGGGGTTAGTTCCTCATAAAAGAGACTCCACAGAACCTACATGAGATTAGTCTAGTCAAACATGACAAGCCCCTTCTACCATGTGAGGATACAATGAGAAGTCTGCAACCTGGAAGAGGACCCTCACCCTATTCTCAGACTTCCAGACTCCAGAACTGTGGGCAATAACTTTTTATTGTTTATAAGTCTCCAAAAAAGTATCATGTGTTTGTAAGCAGTAGAGGGAGGAGAGAGAGAGAGAGAGAGAGAGAGAGAGAGAGAGAGAGAGAGAGAAAATGTTACAAGGGTCACCAGAGATGTATGGCAGTAATCAAATATGACATGAGCCCCACTAAAATCCAGCATGCTAAATAGCATAAAGGTGAATGCCTAACTTCTGGAGATATGAGAAAAACAAAGGTAGAGGCACCAAGACTCCTTAAGTTACAGAAATACCACTGTATTTCTGATATCTGATACACTGAATGATAAACCTAAATGAGATTAGTCTAGTCAAACATGACAAGCCTGCACAGGTTTAGTAAAAGCAGACATGGGCAGGCATTACCTCAAGACCAGAACCAGGTGACAACTCAAAAAGACAGGTGAAAGCTCACCTTTACTAAGAAAGAAATTACCATTCCCCTAGAGCCCAAAGGTCTCTAGAATTTCAGAAACTCCTTTTCTCTGATGTACGAAGTGTCTACCTATGGGGACAGGTACTGAGTAGCAACAAAGGCTACTAATGGCTAAATTCTTGTGCTCTATCTATTCACTGTTTTGGTTACATTCTTACCACCTTTTGTTTGTTGATCTTGGAGTAGTGCCCTCATTCTTAAAAGCCACTTCAAAAGATGGATTGTTCAAATATCTTTGTTCTACCTTTTATTTTTTTCATTCGGAAGAATTTTCCTTTTATTATCTCATTGCTACACAGGCTATCACCCCTAATCCAGACAGAAAATGTATGCCTTGGCCCTCATGTAATACCCTGCGAATACTTTTAGCCTCTGAACATTTTTACCAAGAGCAGCCATTTTAATAGTGGAGGTTGGAACATCACTTTTGCTGATAAATTGCCTCCATGTTAGATAGATGAGGGTTAAGAGCTTTAAATTGGGCAACATGACAAAACTATTACAGAAACGATTATTCTTTTCATTTCAGGTAGGACAGGAAAAACATAATAGTGAGTAGTGGGTACAATCTTTTGGACTCAAAGAAGAGAAGTGGCTCTGTGAGTAATGATAGTGAAATCGGGGAGAGGGAAGAGGATTTCTTTTGTGGCAGAACAGTTCTAATGTAGAATGGCCATGAAATGCTTTGATTAAAAGTCAATTGATGTCATATCTGCTAAAGTACATTCTGTTCTAGCGGAGGTTCCCTAGAATCTGAGAAAAGCTTATGTCCCAATACATTACTCAAGATGATACAATCCCAGGGAAATAAGAATGAGGGAGAAAGGAAAGTGGGGCAACGAAGGTGGGAGAGCATACATACTTGGTGTGTTACAAGTTGGCCACAACTTTTCTGGAAAATCCAGCTGGTTCTCGATTATGTGGGAAGTTTTCAGAGAAATTACACAAAGATGCTCCTTCTATGACCTTTCTCATTAATCAAAGTCCCCACAGATTTTTATTTTCCCACACACTCAGGGCAGCTGCTAGGGAGGTCAGGGTCTTCATGGGACCAGCTGGGTCATCAGTGGTCACTGGAGCTACTGAAATTCCTAGCATAATAATAATGGTTGAAGCTGTGCCAACAGCCTGTTGCTAGTCTCTCAATAAGGCAGAACTGTCATATAGATAGAGATAGAGATAGAGATAGAGATAGAGATAGAGATAGAGATAGAGATAGAGATAGAGATGATAGATAGATAGATAGATAGATAGATAGATAGATAGATATAGATATAGATATATAGAGATATAATTTCAGAGAGGAAGGGACAGGGAGAGAGAGAGAAATGCCAATGATGAAAGAGAATCATTGATCGGCTGCCTCCTGCACACCCCCTATTGGGGATGGAGCCTGGAACCCAGGCATGTGCCCTGACCTGGAATCAAACTGTGACCTCCAAGTTCATAGGTCGAGACTCAACCACTGAGCCACACCATCCAGGCAAGGCAGAACTATCTTATTCAAGGTGTATCCCTAACTGCCTTGCACAGAGCCAAGAACAGAAGAGGTACTTGATAAATGTGAATGAATGAATGTATGTGTAGAAAGAATGATGGACTAATCCATGCAGCCCCCAGGGGTGTGCTTAAGAGCACTACAACTGAAATGACCAACTCAAGGTGAAGAAATGGGAGGGAAGCCCTAGCCAATTTGGCTCAGTGGATAGAGCCTCAGCCTGTGTACGGAGGAAGGGTCCCAGGTTTGATTCCTGGCAAGGGCACATGTTTCGGTTGCAGGATCCTCCCCGGCCAGGGCCCTGGTCAGGGCACATGCAGGAGGCAGCCAATTGATGTGCCTCTCACATCAATATTTCTCTCTGTCTTTCCCTCTCTCCTCCACTGTCTCTAAAAATCAATGGGAAAATATCCTCGGGTGAGAAGAGAGAGAGAGAGAGAGAGAGAGAGAGAGAGAGAGAGAGAGAGAGAAAGAAAGAAAGAAAGAAAGAAAGAAAGAAAGAAAGAAAGAAAGAAAGAAAGAAAGAAAGAGTAAGAAATCATAGGAAAGAGAATTAAGAGAATAAAAAGCAAATGGTACGGTCCATAAAAGTGAGGCAGAAGAGTGAGTAAAGAAGGAAGATTTCTACAAGCTCAATCACTTCTTAAACTTCTCTCCCCTTAGTCACATTTCACCAGGTTCTCATCCTATTCAATCTACTAAAATATAGGAGCATATTATAGGTCCTACATTATTGCTGAATGATTTGTGGCATTGTGAGAATTTGTCACTTCAGAATAGTGCTGGCTAACTCTAAATTCTTTTTATAGTAAGCTTCTTCTGCAGCAGTTGGAATTGAAATTGGAAACATGTAGGCCTTAAGCACTAAACTGGAGATGATGAACAGGAAGTGGTCAAATGAATAACTACTTTATTAGATCATATTCTCATTTTACAGTTCTTTAGAGCAAAGACATTTGCAGCCACAAGACTCATTACCGAGTGGTATAGTTATGCTGATGCCAATAATAATTGTACCATGCTAAAATCCTACCTGAATCTATCACTGGGAACTATTAAAAAAAAACAGACTCTTCAGGATTTTCTTTTTTTTCCAGATAAACTATGACTCAGGGAAGTTTTGAAAATGACTCAGGGCATCAACTAAAATAAAATATTGTAAACAATGGTGTAAATGAATCAGTGTTCTCTTGATTATATATAAAATCTATTATTTTTATTTTAAGAGAAAAGATATTTAAGACAAAAAGCCTTTTTAGGGCCCCTTTCAGACTCCCAAATGTCTTGACTAGGGTTTTAAATAACAAAGGATCAAAGAAGGAACCTCTCCTCACTACAACATCCTTATTACACAGGATGAATGAACTAATCCTGAATGCTCAACAATATTATTAGTACAGGCAGCTATATTGAAGTTCTGAACTTACCTCTAGTAAGTGTACTTGATTACAGGTGTAAAAAGTTTTCCATAGTGTGTCTTATAAAAATCTACTGTGAATGTTAACCGCATTTCATCTCATGTGGAACATTAGGCATGTGTGTAGATAGGGTAGAATTCAGCATAAAACATTAATCAGATATTATCAAGCATGAGGCAGAAACCAAATAAGTGGGCACATTGTTACTGACAGCCCTTAGAATTGCCCCAAGAGGTTACTCTGAAAAGTTCAAGCTCTAGTTAGATTATTTATGGTTAAGTGTTATGAGGCTATTCAAAGAATGTGTAAACAATAACCAACTCCAATTTTTCATGGATACCATAATTATTTAGGGTTCCTGTCTTCAGTTAACTTCTAAAAGTACAAGTTTGTTTCAGAAATGGATTTTGGCAAATGCTTAAATTGCAATCTTTAAAAAAAAACTACTAGTCAAATGATGTACCAATGAATGGATAGTAGTGCAAATTTAGTAAACTATAATTCAAGAAACTCTACTGTTCACAATGACTCCCAGAAAAGCTTAGTAATTCAGCAATGTGCCAAGTTTACCCTATGACCACTCCCTGGCAGAGCTGTCAGCTACCTGCATTCCTACACCTGGGGGTGGAAGGAAATCGTGTAAAAAGTCAATAATGAAAGGCCTATAAAACATATTCAGAACCTGATTTTCCCCATTCCTGACACTAGTGCTCATAGCAATGGGAGGGGAGAGAGGAAAGAGAATACATACATTTAAAAGGAAACTATAAAAGTTTATCCACATTTAGATAACCCCAGAAGGTATAAGTTTTACACAGATCAAGGAACCACCCATTCAGAAGGTAGTCACACCTATATTTATGTCCAAAATTGGAGGCATTGTGGAGGAGAGGGAATCAATGATTAATACATACTTGCAACCAGGGTGGTGGTGGTGAGTACTGTTTGTGAAATAGGGAAATGAAACAGTGTTCAAAAAAAAATCCACAAATATGCCCTTGGGGAAAATACGAATACAAATGAATATGAACCCAAAAAAGGTATTCTTCAACAAATTGATGGAAGAGAAATAAATCTCACAAAGTTCATCTCTATTCAAAATATATTTTCCTTTTTTCTCCCCAGCAAACCAGAAGCATATGCCTCTGAGCAACATCATTGCCCTGTGAAGTCTCAGTAGAAGTACAGCTAAAAATGGGTCCAAATGTACCTTTGGCAAGAAAGATTTTTTTAAAAATATATTTTATTGATTTTTTACAGAGAGGAAGGGAGAGGGATAGAGAGTTAGGAACATCGATGAGAGAGAAACATCGATCAGCTGCCTCCTGCACACTCCCTACTGGGGATGTGCCCGCAACCCAGGTACATGCCCTTGACCGGAATCGAACCCGGGACCTTTCAGTCCGCAGGCGGACACTCTATCCACTGAGCCAAACCGGCTTCGGCACAAGAAAGATTTTTTAATAACAGCTGAAATTTGCTTGTGTGCTTGTAATACAAAATTTAGCCAGGTTTATCATTACACATAGCAATGTGTATAAAACTGTGTGTACTCTTTAAAAATATCTGACGGATTTATAAAATTAACCATAGCAAAGGAACTCATATTAACTCAATGAGTGAATGACTGAACATGTGAATTTCATCCTACATTATTGGAAAACAGTTCCCTCATGTATCCTTGAAGCTTAATCTTCCATTTTATCTTCCCCCAAAAAGTGCTGATATTAGAACAAAATCTGTGAAATTCTCCCCTAAGAAAGCATTCCCTTTTATTTATTTATTTATTTATTTAATTTTTTGCATTTTCCTATAATTCTTTTTTTTTTTCTTTATTGGTTTAAAAGGGAGGTGAACTTCAGCGGTGGAGGGCGGGGCCGGTGAGTGGGTGGTTCCAGGACAACCAAGGTGGGTGCCATCGCCCCACAGACCAGCCCTGATCACTGGCCAGGCCTAGGGACCTACCCATGCATGAATTTTGTGCACTGGGCCTCTAGTATTTAATAATGGTGAAAACTCTGAGAGTTGATTTTATCATTTCAAGATAAATATAATTTCTTAAAAGGGAGTATAAAAAACTTTAGCTTTTCCCCTCATTTTTAGAATAACAGCTTTTATAAAGTATATATTTACATACCATAAAATTCACCTGTTTTTAATGTATAAGTTAATGATACTTAGTATAAAGAATTATGCAACTATCACTACAATTCAACTTTACAATACTTCCATCACTCCAAAAAGACTTCTCATAACCATTTGTAGTCCCTCCCATTCCTATCCCCAGCCCTAGATAACTAATAATCTACTTTTAGTCTTTATAGATTTATATATTCCAGACACTTCATATAAGGAGAATCTACCATGCATGCTCTTTTATAATTGGCTTTTCTCACTTAGCATGGTGTTCTTGACTTTCTTCCATGTTGTAGCTTGGATGGACCTAGAGGGTATTGTGTTAAATGAAATAAGTCAATCAGAGAAAGACAAATACCATATGATCACACTTTTATGTAGTATCTAATGAAAAAAATAAGCTGATGAACAAAATAAAAACAGAGCATGGATACATGGAGCAGACAGATAGCTGTCAGAGGGAAAGGGGAAGTGGATGAAAGAAGGTGAAGAGACTAAGCAAAAAACATATATACATGACACATAGACACAGACAACAGTGTAGTGATAGCCAGAGGGAAAGGGGGATGGGAGTAGGTAGAGGTGGGTAAAGGGGGAGAGAAAGGGATCAGAAAGAGACTTTGCTTGGGGTGATGGACACACGATGCAGTGTGCAGATGATGTTTTATTGAGTTGTACACCTGAAACGTATATAGTTTTGCAAACCAATGACACCCCAATAAATTCAATTAAAAAATAATAAAATGTATGAAGCAGGAAAAAAAGATTCTGGTGGTTGGCTGCAGAGGCCTACTCCTCCTGTAATTGCCCAAGATAAGCCTTGTGAGTGCCCTTGCTTATTAAACCTGCCAACTAGCTACCGATCTGGAGTGGTCTGTCTCTTCAGTTTCTCCCTGCCCTCTGATTAGTGGGGCTGATTTCAAATTACACCCAGGAAGCTCCCGAAGAGGTTGTAAACCAACAATATATACAAAGATTTGTACCACAATATCCAAAGCAAGTTTATAATAGCCAAAAAAAGAATCCCTTTGCATCATCCAGTGAATGGATAAATTGTGCATTGAACAGAATGCTATTCAGCAATATAAAGGAATGAACCATTGATATAAAGAACAATATGGAAAAACCTCATAATATTATCCTGGGTGCAAGAAGTCAGAAGAAAAAACCAATGCATGCTCTATGGTTTTGTATTCATAAAATTCTAGAATATGCAAACTAATATACTTTTGTGAGCAATAGATATGTTCATTATATTGATTGTGGTGATGGTTTCACAGATACATGTATCAAAATTTATCAAAATGCCCACAAATTATGTGCAGTTTATTGTATGTCAATTATCAATCTACCTGATTTTCATAAAGAGCAATGCAATGGTATTGAGTATTTGGATGGAGGGTAGGGAAAAAGAGCCACTTGGTATGGTCATTCAACAGACAAGATAAATATAATTTCTTAAAAGGGAGGTAAAATTTGAAGCATTTACAACTATCAAAAGAAGAAAAATGTAAATTCTATGTATAACATTGATTTTTAATGTAATGTATGTCAAATGTCATAAATATTTTTTCTTATTATAAAAATCCTCTGAAGTGTATATCCCTTATAAATCTAATATGATGGACCTACATGGAAAAGCATGCCTGTTATACAATCTAGAGTTACAAATGTGTCACATTTTGTTCTCAAACCATTTGGATCTCTGTCTTTACTACATAATTAGTTAAGAAGGGAAGATTTGGAGGTATCTCCTTAAAAGACCAATTAAATCTTTGAAATTGGGCCAGATCAAACTCTTAGGCATGGCTCTGCCTCCCACTAGTGCTAAGTGCTTTCCTCACAATATCCATTCAAAACAGTTATTATTGTCTCCATTTTTCAGATAGGAAAACTGAGGCTCAGTAATTTCCTCTGGTTTATTCAGTTGCACCAGAGAGCATCATCAAGCTCTGTATAAAATAGGTAAGATGATAAAGTCTAGGATATTTACACAAAGAGCATGAGAGTTAATGTTCACTGAAGATCAGGTCATGTCATAGGCTCTTTACTCATGTGATTATCCTATATAATAAAAGCCTAATATGGAAATCGACCAAACAAGGACTGACCTGCGGAACAACAGGTCATATGACACACACTGATCACCAGGGTGCAGAGACTCAACGCAGGAGCTGCCCCCAGCCCGCAGGTCCCAGGCCAGCCAAGGTGGGTGTGAGCGGGGGGGCCTCCTGATCGCCCGGCGAGTTTCCCCACAGAGGGAGGCGAACTTCAGCGGTGGGGGGCGGGGCCAGTGAGTGGGTGGCTCCAGGCCCACCAAGGTGGGTGCCATCGCCCCACAGATTGGCCCTGATCGCTGGCCAGGCCTAGGGACCCTACCCATGAATGAATTTTGTGCACTGGGCCTCTAATATTTAATAATGTGAAAACTCTGAGGGTTGATTTTATCATTTCAAAATTTCATATGGGGAAACCAAGCCAGAAATGGATCAGTTCTGATGAGTCACTGAGAAGCTGGGGGTGGATTACAAAGATGATAATACCATAAACAAGCCCAGACAGACAGATGCATTTCCGAAGCAGAAGAGATAGAAACCAAGGAGATTGAAGAGGTGCAAAGCTTGTATCCTGGAGTCCAGAGACAATTTGCCAAAAAAGATAGTTTAGTTGTAGCTGCTGTTTATTTTTGTTTAAGGCCCTTGAGGTCATTCTCCTCTATTTCCTAAGGAAATAGTGGTGATTTATGACAAATTCTAATAGACTCATGGAGATAAATCTGTGATTGGGCCTTGACCAACCTTCATGTCCTTCTCTGAGTCCCTTACCACAAAATTCCACTAAAACCCAGAACAGAAAAACCCCTGTTTAATATTCACTTGATCCGTGATACCCAATGGTAAATTATTTGTACACAGGAATTCCAATGTATTGGCTTTATATAATTTTTAGCTTAAAGACAATAAAAGATATAAAATCTTTGAAAAAAGATCCCAAGTGAATGTTACCTTACTTCTTCAGTTGGAAGATCAAAACCTCGATTTCCATAATGATAAAGTTTTCACTTAGCAATAAGAATTGATAACATAAGCCGGAACCGGTTTGGCTCAGTGGATAGAAGCAAAAAATAAAGTTCTTTGGATCTGGTTTTGTTATTTTTTTATGTATTTATTTTTTTAATTCTTTACATCCCCAGTAGGAGGTGTGCAGGAGGCAGCTGATCGATGTTTCTCTCTCATCGATGTTTCTAACTCTCTATCCCTCTCCCTTCCTCTCTGTGAAAAATCAATAAAATATATTTAAAAAAAAAAAAGAATTGATAACATATTAAAAGGAGTTCTCTTTGTCCGAGAGATTTGAAGCAAAAAATAAAGTTCTTTGGATCTGGTTTTGTTATTTTTTTATGTATTTATTTTTTTAATTCTTTATTGTTTTAAGTATTACATGAATCTCCTTTTTCCCCCCATTGACTTCTCCCCCACTGCCCCCTCCCCCAACCACAAGCCCTCATGCCCCCTACTGTCTGTGTCCATTGGTTTTGCTCATCTGCATGCATACTAGTCCTCTGGTTGATCTCTTACCCACCACCCCCCGCCTTCCCTCATAGGTTAGACAGTATATTCAATGCTTCTATGAATCTGGTTCTATTTTGGTTCCTCAGTTTATGTTGTTCATTATATTCCACAAATGAGTGAGATCATGTGATATTTATCTTTCTCTGACTGACTTATTTTGCTTAGCATAATGCTCTCCAGTTCCATCCATGCTGTTGCAAATGGTAAGAATTCCTTCTTTTTTTACAGCAGCATAATATTCCATTGTGTAGATATACAACAGTTTTCTAATCTGCTCATCTGCTGATGGGCACTTAGAGTGTTTCCAAATCTTAGCTATTGTAAATAGTGCTGCTATGAACATAGGGGTGCATATATCCTTTCTGATTGGTGTTTCTGTTTTCTTGGGATATATTCCTAGAAGTGGGATATATTCCATTTGATCACTGGGTCAAATGGAAGTTCTGTTTTTAATTTTTTGAGGAAACTCCATACTGTTCTCCACAGTGGCTGCACCCATCTGCATTCCCACCAGCAGTGCACGAGGGTTCCTTTTTCTCCACATCATCGCCAGCACTTGTCCTTTGTTGATTTGTTGATGGTAGTCATTCTGACAGGTGTGAGATGGTATCTCATTATTGTTTTGATTTGCATCTCTCGAATGATTAGTGACTTTGAGCATGTTTTCTTATGTCTCTGGGCCTTCTGTATGTACTCCTTCGAAAAGTGTCTATTTAGATCCTTTGCCCATTTTTTATTGGATTGTTTATCTTCATTTTGTTAAGTTGTATGAATGAGTTCCCTATAAATGTTGGAGATTAAACCCTTATCGGAGATAACATTGGCAAATATGTTCTCCCATGCAGTGGGCCTTCTTGTTGTTTTGTTGATGGTTTCTTTTGCTGAGCAGATTTTTATTTTGATGTCCCATTTGTTTATTTTCTTCTTAGTTTCCATTGCCCTAGGAGCTGTGTCGGTAAAGATATCGCTATGACAAATGTTTGCTATTTTGCTGCCAATGGCTTCTTCCAAGATTTTCATGGCTTCCTGCCTTACGTTGAAGTCCTTTATCCATTTTGAGTTTATTTTTGTGTATGGTGTAAGTTGGTGGTCTAGTTTCATTTTTTTCATGTATCTGTCCAATTTTCCCAACACCATTTATTGAAGAGACTGTCTTGACTCCATTGTATGCTCTTGCCTCCTTTGTCAAATATTAATTGAGCATAATGACTTGGGTCAATTTCTGGGTTCTCTGTTCTGTTCCATTGGCCTCTTTGTCTGTTCATATGCCAGTACTAGGCAGTTTTGAGAACAGTGGCTTTGTAATATAGCTTGATATCTGGTATTGTGATCCCTCCAACTTTGTTCTTTTTTCTCAAGATTGCTGCAGCTATTTGGGATCTATTTTTATTCCAGATGAATTTTTGGAGAGTTCGTTCTAGATCTTTGAAGTATGCCATTGGTAATTTAATGGGGATTGCATTGAATCTATAGATTGCTTTGGGTAGTATGGACATTTTAATGATGTTGATTCTACAAACCCGTGAACATGGTATATTCTTCCATTTGTTTATGTCTTCCTCTATCTCTTTTTTTTTTTTAGCATCCTGTAATTTTCTGAGTACAGGTGCTTTACCTCCTTGGTTAAATTTATTCCTGGGTTCCTTAATTTTTGTATTGTAATGGTAAATCGGATTGTTTTTTTAGTTTCTCTTTCTGTGAGTTCATTATTGGTGTATAAAAAAAGCCATAGATATCTGGGGATTAATTTTGTATCCTGCTATGTTGCCGAATTTATTTATTAAGTCTAGTAGTTTTTTGATGAAGTCTTTAGGGTTTTCTAAGTACAATATTATGTCATCTGCGAATAAGGACAGTTTTACTTCTTCTTTTCCAATTTGGATGCCTTTTATTTCTTCTTCGTGTCTGATCGCTTTGGATAGCACTTCCAGTACTATGTCAAACAGGAGTGGTGAAAGTGGGCATCCTGTCTCGTTCCTGTTCTTAGGGGAAATGGTTTTAGTTTTTTCCCATTGAGTATGATATTTGCTGTAGCTTTGTCATATGAGACTTTTATTATGTTGAGGTATGATCCCTCTATTCCCACTTTGTTGAGAGTTTTTATCAGGAAAGGGCATTGGATTTTGTCAAATGCCTTTTCTGCATCAATTGATATGATTATGTGATTTTTGTCTCTCTCAATTTGTTTATGTGGTGTATCATGTTTATTGATTTGCGGATATTATACCAGCCTTGCATCCCTGGGATAAAACCCACTTGGTCATGGTGTATGATCTTTCTAATGTAATGCTGGATCCGATTTGCTAGAATTTTGTTGAGGATTTTAGCATCTATGTTCATCAGGGATATTGGCCTGTAATTCTCTTTCTTTGTAGTGTATCTGGTTTTGGGATTAGGGTAATGCTGGCTTCATAGAAAGAGTGAGGAAGTGTGCCTTCCTCTTGAATTTTTTGGAATAGTCTGAGAAGGATAGGTTTTAGTTCTTGGAATGTTTGGTAAAACTCCCCTAATAAGCCATCTGGCCCAGAGCTTTTGTTTGCAGGAAGTTTTTTGATGACTGCTCCAATTTCCTCCTTAGTTATTGGTCTGTTGAGATTTTTTTATTCTTCTTGATTGAATTTTGGAAGGTTGTATTTTTCTAAGAACATGTCCATTTCCTCTAGGTTGTTAAGTTTGTTGGAATAGAGTTGTCCATAGTATTTTTTCATAATTGTTTGTATTTCTGTAGGGTCTGTTGTTATTTCACCTCTTTCATTTCTGATTTTGTTTATTTGGGTCCTCTCTCTTTGTTTCTTGGTGAACCTGGCTAGAGGTTCATCAATCTTTTTTATCCTTTCCAAGAACCAGCTCTTGGCTTCATTGATCTTTTTTTGTTTGTTTGTTTTGTTGTGTGTGTGTGTTGTTGGTTTTTTGTTTTTGTTTTTTCTCTATGTCATTTATTTCTGCTCTGATCTTTATTATCTCCTTCCTTCTGCTCACTCTGGACTTTTCTTGTTGCTCTCTTTCTAGTTCTTTGTAGTAGAGTTAGATAATTTATTACCATTTTTTCTTTTTTCTTTTTTTTGAGGTAGGCCTGTAATGCTAGGAACTTCCCTTTTTTTAAGCCTTCCTGAAATTATCCTAATTTGAATGTGCCATGTGTTTCTGGCTGGGACTCTGGCTGATATACACTGTTACTGAGTAATGGAGGTGGGATTGAAACCCAGACCTAGTCTGGCATCAAAGCCCATGTTCTTACTACTACACTTTTCTTATACTCTGACATCCTAACCAGAGCAGATCCAAAGGAAACACCCCATCTCATTTCAATTCAACAAACATCAGCAGAGCATCTACCATGAGTTAGGAATCATGACAAATTGCTGAACCTTTCTGAGTCTCCTTTATCTATTTCTATGAAGTATGAATAGAATTATCTACCTAAATTGTAAGGTTGTTCTTAAGATAATGTAATATTCTCTATAAAATGCGACAGGAAAAGTATGTTACTCTTTTTTTTTTCTCAATCTTCTACAATTCCTGGTCCATGGCAGGACTCAAATAAATGTTATTTGAATGGTTGAATACCTGGATGGACAAATGAATGGATGGATGGAACATACCTGGGTTTTGTACATTTAGACATGCTAGAGATGTGTAATATGTTAACTCCTCTTCAAGTGAAATTTGAGCATTCAAAGGGCAAATGATTTCCCAACTCCTGTTGGGGGCATTTTTCCTTCCACTTTAAGATTTAGAAGGTTGGGAAACAGGATGAAGTCTAAATCTGCTGTCCTTGCCCAAGGATCACCCTCCTGAAAATAAATGGACCAAGTCTGTACTTAGGCAAAACACTTTATATCTATTTTAAAAGCATCAATTGAACTTTTTACAGATACTTGAGAAAAGACTCAAAATGTGTTCAAACATTCAATAACTTTCAGGGCAGAATTTTAATGAATTACTATAAATGCAAATTGATCAGGAGCATATAGATTTAATTTATCCTTAAGGACATGCATTTAAACATTTAAGGGGAAAATATGTCTTTTGAAACATATTATGGATTATGTCCAGTGTACAACATTTAAAACATATTTTCAAATTTTATATGAATCTAGATCTCTGATATGCTCATGCAGTCTTCATCTAGAGATACAGATGAAAAGTAATTTTTATTTATTTATTTTTGGAAAGTTATTTTTAGTTTAAAAATGGAATTCTCAAAAGAAGCTGAAAATTGGAAGGCCAGCACTTGAGTCCCAGACTGACCATTTATTTTGTGAGCTTGGTAAAGCTGTTTACCTCTTGAGACTGTTTCTCTCTTGTGAAAACCAGATAATACCTTGTGCACTCTGCCTGCTTTTTGGTTGGTAAATTAAACAATTATTTGGTGCCATGTACACAGTAGACACTTTATAAATGTATAATATTTTCTCTTCACCTAAATATTTATTTTAATTAAGAAATACATGACTTACTTCCTTTTTCTTTGTGCTTCCCTTCTATCATCTCACACACACAGTTTACAGTTCACTTAATTCTCACCAATTTAGCTAAACTACACATGGGTGCTTGTTGCTGGTTTTTTGCATTAGTTTTCCACAGACTCTGAGATCCTTTGGAAGAACCACTAATCGAGCTTTATTCAATTAACACGAAGAATTTGTGTTTTTATCCTGCTAGTGTAGCTTATCTATATATATAAAAGCCTAAGCGACCGAACAACCAAACAACCAGTCGCTATGATGTGCACTGACCACCAGGGGGCAGACGCTCAACACAGGAGTTGACCCCTGGTGGTCAGTGCGCTCCCACAGCCAACCACCTGTGGCCCCTCCCCCAGGCTGGCCCCGGTTGCCCTGATGGCTGGCCAAGTCAAGGGACCCACCCGTCCACAAATTGGTGTACCAGGCCTCTAGCTAAAATATATTCTATGAATAATTTAGCTGATCAGCTCTGGCCCGGGGCAGGAGAAACTGTGCCTGTCCCAAACTGCATCAACCTGTTCAAGGGCATTTACCTGGTGCAGTGTTTATTTATCTTTGCTGTTTCAGTAGCTTTGACTTAAAGTAACCTCAGGTGTGGAAGGCAGCCAGTCAGGAATTCCAGAAGCTGTTCTTTCTAGCTCACTTTGTTCCCTGACCCCAAAGACAAAATCTGTGGTCATTTATTTTATTTTATTTTTGCTTGTATCTCTACCACATCTGAACTCTTTTTTTTTATTTTTTACTGTGTCCCGGGTTTCTTTATTAAAATCAGTGATAAGGGATTAAAATCAAGAGCATCACTGAACTTCACCTTCCTGCCAACCAGCTCCCCAAACTCCTGCCCCCACACCGTTTGTGCTCCTAATTCTGTAATGAAAAGAACTTAATCCCAAAGCCCTGGGACAATCTCGGGTTCTTTCCCTTGCTCCCCGTCCTGGGAAGGCAGGCAGCTCAGTTTGAATGCATGGGAGAGCCCAGAGTGGTGGCGGGCACAGCGGGAAAGGCCTCACCCTCAGAGAATTGCACCGAGGAGTACAGCGTAGTGAAGTGAGGGCCCGCATAGCCTGGGCCAAAGTGGGGCCCTGGGGCCACAGGAAAGGATATTGGTCCCCCTGAGAAAGGAGGCCTGGGAGCCTCAAAATCCTCTCGTTGAGAATAGTCACTGCTCAATCGTTTGCCCTTCTGGCGACAGTTGCAGAACCACACTCAGACCACGTCCTTCGCCAGCCCGAGCTGCTGGGCGATGTGGCTGATCTGCTGCAGGAACATGTTCTCCAGGTTGCCCTTCGCTCGGTTCTTGATACTTGTCCACTTTCTCTTTTGAGCCTGCACCAGGGTCTCTGGTTTGCATATCTCCTGCAGGTTCTCGTTGTTGTCAGCTCCCTCCACCCACTTCTGCAGCAGGGGCCGCAGCTTCACATGTTCTTCAAACTGAGCTGCAGAGCCTCAAAGCACAAAAGGTCGTTTAGCTGAACACCTTGCCAAAGAGAATGCCCAGGGTAAGCCCCACATCGGCCTGGTGTACCCCAGAGTGATCCTCTTCTGCTTCAGGAGCTTGGCGAATTGCTCCATGTCCTTCTGCAGAGCTCTCATGCTCTCCTCCTCAGGGTTGGGCTCCAGCTCCTCCTGTCCAGCTTCAGGGCCCCAGGCAGGGCAGCACAGGGCTTGGGGGAGGCCCCCTCAGAGTTGCTCTCCACCCGGGCTCCTGCCTCATCCTCAAGCTGGGGGGCCTCCAGGCTGCCTTGGGGTGCCAGCCCCACTCCAGGTCCACAGTAGGCCACCCCCCCAGAACTCATATGACGGGGGGTATAGGGGAAGCCCTGGGTGCAAGCCCCAGCCGGATGGCAGACCCGCAGGAGGGCCCTGGAAGACCAGCCAGGTCGGAGGGTCAACCCAACCCGGCTCCCACCCTCCTTGCCCATCGCCTCCACCACCTGGTGAGGGCGAGAAGGCAAAGTTGGAAGCCAGGTGTCCTGCCATGGGAAGGATGGCACCCCAAGCCGGGGGCCTGGTGGAAGGAACTGAACTCTTTTAAAGAGGCATTTGTAACTTTTTATTTTAAATTTAGATATAGAGAAATAATTTTAGATATAGAGAAATATTGCAAAAATAATAAAAAAGAAGCCTCATGCTCTTCACCCAGCTTCCACTAATGTTAACATCTTATATACCAACTAGAGGCCCAGTGCATGAAATTTGTGAACTAGGGGGGGGGGTCCCTCAGCCCAGATTGCAAGAAGGCACAGGCCAGGCCAAGGGACCCCGACAGTGCAGAATCAGGCCAGGGAGAGACCATGGGAGGGCTCCAGGGCGTGTCCTGCCAGTCTGCTCAGTCCCTGATGGGCTGGACCCCAGCAGCAAGCTAACCTACCAGTCAGAGCATCTACCCCCTGGTGGTCAGTACACATCATAGTGAGTGGTTGAGTGGCCTTAGCATATCATTAGCATATTACACTTTGATTGGTTGGATGGCCGACCAGACAACCAGACACTTAGCATATTAAGCTTCTATTATATAGGGTAGTACAATTGCCAAAAATAAGATATTGGTGTTGGCACAATATTAACTAAATTATACACTTTATTTTTATTTCACCAGTTTTTCCACTAATGAACATTATCTGTTCCAGAATACAAATGAATGCACCAAATTTTACTTAGTAATAATTTCTCCAAAGTCGTCTCCATTCTGTGATATTTCTTCACTCTTTCCTTGTTCTTTATAACCTTGACACTTTGGTCAATTACTTTGTAGAATGTCTTCCAATTTGAGTTTCTGTGATGTATTGAGGATATGCATTTTTGACAAGAGGACCACAGAAGTGATGTTGTGCCCTTCTCAGTACATCATATCAGAGGATACATGACAGCAATATGTCTTTTGACTGGTGATGTTAACCTTGATCAGTTGATTAAGGTGGTGCTTGCTGAATTTCTTTACTATAAAATTAATAAATGTCTTGGGAGAGATACTTTTAAGGTATGGAAATACCCAGTTTCTCCTCAAATGGTTGTTGACTACTTTTGGCATTCATTAGTAGATAGCTTGTCTTCAAAAATTACTACCATGATGTTCTACTGGTGGTTGTGTATTTTCCTCATATAATTTTTGGGAAGACACAAACATTTAGTCCAGGGGTGGGAAATGTCTGGCCCGTGAAATCACTTGGTCTGGCCCTGCCAAGGCATTAGGGGTGAGTTAATTAAATGTTTGACCTAGTATAGCAGGCTAATTTTTAAGTGGATAATTTTGTATGGCCTGTGAATGATATTATATACCCAAATGGCCCTTGAAAGAAAAAAGGTTCCCCACCCCTGATTTAGTCTATAGCACTGGCTAACTCAACCAAATATTTAAAGAAATAATATGACCTTTTCACAAAATCTTTTCAAAGATAGACGAGGAGGGGACTTCCCAACTCATTCTATTATAATATTATTACCCTGATACTAAAGTCAGATAAAGATATCACAAGAATAAAACCACAGGATCCATTGATTAATTTAATACAACATAATAAAAAAAGATTAAAACCACATGATCATTTGAATAGACGTAGAAAAATCATTTGACAAAATCCAACAACCTTTGATGATAAAAACAAAAAGCCACAATACTCAACAAGGAATGAAAGGAAACTTCTTCAAAATGATAAAAAGCATCTATTAAAAACCCACAGCTAATATCATACTTAATTGCAAAAGACTGAATGTTTTCCCCCTAAGATCAGAAAGAAGACAATAATGTCTGTTCACACTCCTATTCAACACTGTAATGGAGGCAAGGAAATGAAACAAAAGGCATCCAGTTTGGAAAGGAAAACATAAAACCATCAATTTTCTCAGATAACGAACTTATACATAGAAAATTCTAAGGAACCCGTTAAAATTATTAGAACTAATACGTTTGTAGGTCAGGTTGTTTGATATTGTTCAGTTACTCTGTGCTCTTAGTGACTTTCTTGGTACTTCTTCTACCAATATACTGGTAGTATTGAATTCCAACCATATATTTTGTAACTCTGTTTTCAGGTGCATGCAAATATAAAATTGCTATGTCTTATTAAAGAATCTGCCTCTTAATTATTATGTAATGTTCCCCTTTACCTCTGATAATGTTCCTTTTTCTGAAATTTACTTTGTCTGATAGTGATATAGCTAGCTACCAGCGTCTTTATTTATAGTGTTTACATCATACATCTTTTTTTCATTATTTTATTTTAACTTATTTATATCTTTCTATTTTAAGTGGATTTATTGTAGCAGCATATACTTGGGTCTTGCTTTTTTAAATCCAATATGACTGTCTTTTATTTAGAGTGTTTAAACCATTCTCATTTAATGTGATTATTAATACAGTTGGATTAAAATCTACCATCTTGCTAGTTTTTCTACTTGTTCAACTTGTCTCAGAAAGTGGTAATTCTCCTTCATTTTTGAAGGTATTTTGTGGTCTTTAGAAATTCTGGATTAAAAGACTTGCTTTTCTTTCTGCACTTTAAAGTTCTCATTCACTGTCTTCTGGTTTGCATGGTTTCTGACAAGAAGTCTACAGTAGTTTTTATCCTTCTTCCTCTGCATGTGATTCGCCTTTTTTCCTCTGGATGCCTCAAGATTTTCTTTTTGTATTTTGTTTTCATTGATTTTATGACTTTACATCTAGGTGGGTGTTTGGGGGTGGATTTTCTTATTTGGTATTTATCTTTATTGTTGTCCTAAATTTCTTGGATCTGTAGTTTAGTGTTTGTCATTAACTCTTGAAATTTTTCAGTCATTATTTCTTCTTCCCCATTCTCTTTATCTTTTCCTTCTGGGATTCCAATTGTGTGTATGTTAAACTACCTTCTGTTGTTCCATAGGTCTTGAATGCTCTTATCTCTTTTCTTTTCTATTTTTTTTCACACACATTTCTCTTTGTGTTCACTTTTGATCATTTCTATTGACCTAGCTTCAAATTCACTGCTTCTTTCCTTGGCTGTGTCACCTAATGAGTTAGTCAGAGATGTTCTTCACCTGTTACTGTGCTTTTCATTTGATGTGTCCTTATAGGTTTTATCTCCCCATGGAAATGTCCCACCTGGTTATGCATGTTGTCCACCTATACCACTGGGGCCTTTAGCATATTACTTATGTCTACATGTTATTCAACATCTGTGTTATCTCTGTATCTAGTTATGTCGACTTCTTTGTCTCTTGAAAGTGTTTCTTATTCTTTCTTTTTGTATGCTTCATTTTGTGTAGTAGAGACCAAAGTAAATAGTTTTTATGCCTGGAAATGGTTATGCCTTTCCTTTCACTAAGCCTTTAGTATGGAGGTCTGAGTTAATCTTGTCACAAATTAAGCTGGGTTTGAGGTTTGTTGTTGCTTTAATGTACCTTCAATGCAATGCAGAGTTGAAATTCCTCTAACAATACCTGGTGTTTAAGCTGGAGCCTAGCTTTTAGAGCAGCGGTTCTCAACCTGTGGGTCTCAACCCCTTTGGGGGTCGAACGACCCTTTCACAGGGGTCGCCTAAGACCATCGGAAAACATACATAATTACATATTGTTTACAGTATCAAAATTACAGTTATGAAGTAGCAATGAAAATAATTTTATGGTTGGGGGTCACCACAACATGAGGAACTGTATTAAAGGGTCGCGGCATTAGGAAGGTTGAGAACCACTGTTTTAGAGGGATTTTTTTTTTCAGTGTCATATCAGCTTTTTGTTTTCCTTTCTTAAAAAAATATATTTTTCTTGATTTCAGAGAGGAAGGGAGAGAGAGAGGTAGAAACATCAATGATGAGAGAGAATTATTGATCAGCTACCTCCTGCATGCCCCACACTGGGAATGGAGCCCACAACCCAGGAATGTGCCCTGACCAGGAATAGAACCATGACCTCCACGCCAGCTGGACTATGTTTTCCTTTTAACTGTGACTGTCTCCACAGTCTTGCAACTTTTCTGGCAGTAGTCCACTATTACTTGTTACTTAACATTTGTTAGGTGGTTGTAGGAAAGCATGGGAATGGGCTATCTATTTTTCTGATTAAACCTCAGTTTTAGGCAGATGCTCTGTCCCAAGATCTCTGGTATGTGGCTTTTTTGTGCTCCAGTCTCTACCCCATATATATTTCAGGGCCCTCTACCCATTGCTGCTCTTCCCTCAGGGGTATAGGTTTATTTTATTCTGGTCTCTACTTCCATTTTCAACAGGTTTTCAACAATGCTCTATGACAACAGTGACTATTATGCCCTTCCTTGTGTAGATTAAGGTTTTTGTTCCATAGAGGATATAGGGGGAAAGGTCTAGGCAGAGTTTCCTGCCATTTGTACAATGGCTGGTATTCTCTCCAAGGACTTCAACATGAGGGATGCTTTCTCAGCACTCTCAGCAAGTGGGATCCATGGAGAAAAGCTTGCCTTATATCTGCATCAAGGAACTTCTGCCCCAGGTAAATATCCTGTCTCCAGGATGTCTGCCTCTCCTTTAATTTCAGGCTACTTGGTTATCCTGCTACTCAGTTCTCTCAAGAAAATGTATGCATACCCAATTTTTCTGGTCTTTTGTATTGTGTATGTGGGAAGGACTCTCTTCATCTTTATCATTCCCTGTATTGAAATCAGAAATCCCTCAGGGAGACGTTCAAAAGCAATTTTTAACTACTTTCATAGCAAAGAGGTTACTCTACCAAGGGCCATAGGGTTGCAGCTCCAGTGGCATGGCTACAGATGATTGTTCAGATCAGTCTGCTATGAAACAAAAGACAAAGGTAAGATGATATTGAACATTATATCCTGGGAAAAGCTTTATAGCATTTTCTCATCTACCCTTTAAGACAGCAGAAACTTCCCTGTGTCTCTAGTCCCTTCCATAACCAATCACTCAATAACAAGAAGGTGAAAATTTGATGTAATTGTAAATTCACATTGCGTTTGTGCATTTTATTTATTCAATTGCATCCTGAGGTCTGTATCATCTTTAATCCCAAGGCAAATAGAGAAGTAATCCTTAAATAATTGATAGTTATAAGCAAACAAGAGCTGCTTGGGTGCCTTTCACCACTATGCCTTCAAACAACTGCAGCTATAGATCCAGCCTATACTCACTGAATCCAGCAGTGAAAGCCAGACACTCATTTCAGTTACATGCTGTTCTTCCCTCAAAACCTAGTGATCTCATGGTGGTTCCCAAATCTGTCTTTATACAGAAATTACTTAGTGTGCCCACACTACAGATTCTGAGACAGTATATCTCATGCAATAAATCTGTGTTTTTGACAAGTTTTTCAGCTGATTCTGATGCAGCTGGTTTGTCTTTAGAACCAGGAAAGCTGGGGATGCAGTCTGGATCCTTAGTTCTTGATTCCTTAGATCAGTGATGGCGAACCTATGACACGCGTGTCAGAGGTGACACATTAACTCATTTTTTTGGTTGATTTTTCTTTGTTAAATGGCATTTAAATATATAAAAGAAATATCAAAAATATAAATCTTTGTTTTACTATGGTTGCAAATATCAAAAAATTTCTATGTAGCCGAAACCGGTTTGGCTCAGTGGATAGAGCGTCGGCCTGCGGACTGAAGGGTCCCAGGTTCGATTCCAGTCAAGGGCATGTACCTGGGTTGCAGGCACATCCCCAGTAGGAGATGTGCAGGAGGCAGCTGATCGAAGTTTCTCTCTCATCGATGTTTCTAACTCTCTATCTCTCTCCCTTCCTCTCTGTAAAAAAATCAATAAAATATATTTTTAAAAAAAATTCTATGTGTGACACGGCACCAGAGTTAAGTTAGGGTTTTTCAAAATGCTGCCACGCCGAGCTCAAAAGGTTCACCATCACTGCCTTAGATGATGTGTAAACCACAGTCAGGGTTACATTGATGAGACATTCGTACCCACAGGGTCTGTGACACTTTAGCCACACATTTTAAATTCCTTAGAGTTGGCATCTGACCATTTATTACTAGGAGTTCCTGGGCTTCAACCCCACTCCAGCCAACACTCTATCATGAGGAGTCTCATTGCCTAACATTTTGCCAAGACCTGGGTGCGAAGCCAGCCTACAAGATAGCCCCTAAAGACCCTTGACTCCTGATATTCAGTTTTGTAGTCCACTCTCAAATTTGTGCCATGGTTCATCTTTGTGACAAGTAGCATGTGGCAGAAATGATGGTATGTCACTTTCAATAGCCTATCTAATAAAGAGGGAATATGCTAATTGACCCTCACACCATCGCCAAGATGATGGCACCCACAGCCAATAAGAAGGGAATATACTAATTGACTGCCGCACCCTCAAAGATGGTGGTGCTCAAAGACAATAAGGAGGGAATATGCTAATTGACTGCCATGCCCTCAAAGATGGCGGCACCCACAGCCACAAGATGGCCGGCAGGGTAGGGCAGTTGGTTGTGACTGGGCCGGCAGGGGAGCAGTTAGGTGTCAATCAGGCTGGCAGGGAAGTGGTTAGGGGGTGATCAGGCTGGCAGGCAAAAGTGGTTAAGGGCAATCAGGCAGGCAGGCAGGCGAGCAGTTGGGAGCCAGCAGTCCCGGATTGTGAGAGGGATCCCAGATTGGAGAGGGTGCAGGCTGGGCTGAGGGACATCCCCTCCGACCCCCATGCACAAATTTTGTGCACTTGGCCTCTAGTTAGGTTATAAAAAACTACAGCTTCCTCTCTGAGAAAAGCCATGTTGTGAACAGTTCTGCAGAGAGGCCCACATGGCCTATGTTTCATTCTTTCTGTCAACAGTCATATAAGTGAGTTTGAAAGTGAATTCAAGATGACTGTAGTCTTAGTTGACAACTTGATACAGCATCCTCAGAGACCCTGACCCAGAACCATCCAGCAAAGCCTCTCCCAAAATTCAAATCCTCAAAAACTCTGAGATAATCAACGTTTATTGTTTTAACCTTCTAAACTGTGGGGTAATTTGTTCTGCAGCAATAGATAACTGATATACTGGGTCAGATAGCTTCCCTCGTCCATGCTGACATGAACATCAAGGACAGGGCAGCTTAACTATGTAGTTTCTAAGTACAATGGAATCTGAGGGAAGCCAGGCTCATCACAGCTATCATGTGATTAAAACATCCCTTCCTGATTTCACCTTTTCAAAAGCACCTGATTACCATGGTGATTGACACTATAATAACAGGCAGCCAGTGGGTAAGAAAACAATGAAACTATGTGCTGTACAGAAAACAGGAGACTTGCCCACACATTAGGCCTCTGGCAAGGAAGCTTCCAGGATTCATGGAGTTATGCTGTGAAGGGCAGGAATGTTGGCACTCACAGAAAGCAAGAGGCGAGCAGTTTCAGGTCAGCATAAAGCAGCCAGGTGAAAGGCAACTACTCAAGCAATTGTATAAAGGGAGGCCATTGTGCTGCCTTGATTTGGGCAAACATGGCAGAATAGAATATGCCAGATCATCATAAAACTTCTGGAGTGTAAAACAATGAAGACAAGCTCTAGCCAGTTTGGGTCAGTGGACAGAGCATTGGCCCGTGGACTGAAGGTTCCCAGGTTCGATTCCAGTCAAGAGCATATACCTCAGTTTCAGGCTCGATCCCTGGTCCCAAGTCATGTGTGCAGGAGGCAACCAATTGATGTCTCTCTCACATCAATATCTTTCTCTCTCTGTCTCTCCCCTGCCCTTCCACTCTCTCTAAAAAAATCAATGGGAAAATATCCTCGGGTGAGGATTTAAAACAATGAGGACAATTCAAGTCAATTCATGTCAATAAGCACTAAGCATGTACATCTAATCCAGGTACTAATTTGGGGGGATACATGAGACTATTAAAAGGTGTGATTCCTATGCTTAAAAAGCTGACATGCACACTGTGGAGGTGTGAGGACTCTGCACTTTAACAAACCAGGCCATAAAGCAACATAGTCATCCTGGTTATTCTGTTTGTACACCTCTCCCATCTACTTCCCTCTCCAGCTTTCCTTGCCCTGATCTGTGCTGTACAACAGACCATTGCCTGGGCAACTATGTCTTCTGGCTTTTAGTTGGAATCAGCCAATTGAAGCACTCACAGTAAACTGGAAGATAAGAGGATAGAGAAGAGGTCAGGTAAGGTTTTCCTTGCCCCTGCCCTGCTTTAGGCCACTTTTTGACAGTGGCTGCATCCCCCTGTCTAGAGTTTCTGCTAGGTGGGCCCTACTCCAGGGCTCCAGGTCACACTGGCTTTGGTAACACTTTTCCCTTCCCTTGTACCAGCAGGCCTTGAGGTAGTCATGGTCTCCTGCTGTTGCTTATCTCTAGAGACCTTGACATCCCTACTTGGTGGCCTTAACCCAGCCTCTTCTTCCATGTGTAGACCTTTCATTATAGTCTTTTAAATAACCTGAGCTAGATTGTTTCCCAACAGAATCCTGTCCTGACTAATGTAAAAGCTTATTCATTCATTCATTCATTCATTCATTCATTCTATAAGTACTTATTAGGGCTTTTTTATACACCAGGAGCTATGCTAGGCACTGGTGATTCAGGGGCAAACCCAATTTATTCTGAAGCCTGCTATGACAGACATTTTAGTATGGAAGGGAGAAAATAAACATATATATATATATATATACACACACACACACACACACACACATACTAGAGACCTGGTGCATGAAATTTGTGCACGGGGGGGGGAGGTCCCCTCAGCCCAACCTGCACCCTCTCCAATCTGGGACATCCCTCTCACAATCTTGGACTGCTGGCTCCTAATCGCTCACCTGCCTGCCTGTCTGGTCACCCCTAACTGCCCCACCCCTGCCAGCCTGATTGCCCCTCACTGCCTCTGCATGCCCGCCTGATTGCCCCTAACTGCCCCCACCCCCCGCTGGCCTGGTAACCCCTTAATGCCTTCCCTGCTGGCCTGGTTGCCCCAAACTGCCACCCCCCTGCCAGCCTGATTGCCCCACGCAGCCTGCTGTTCAGTCATTTGGTCATCCCTCACTAACCCCCCTGCTGGCCTGGTTGCCCCATGCAGCCTGCTTGTTCAGTTGTTTGGTTGTCCCTCACTAACCCCCCTGCTGGCCTGGTCATAGGCAGCCATCTTGTGAGGATGTGAGGGTTAATTTGCATATTACCTCTTTATTATATAATATATACGTGTGTGTGTGTGTGTGTGTGTGTGTGTGTGTGTGTGTGTGTATAATCTCAGTCAGTGTAAGGCAGTAAAAATAAAATTAAAGCAGGGCAAAAAAATTGTTAAACTGATAGAGATATGAGAGGAGCTGTTTTAGATAGGAAAATCAAGGAACCTCTAAAAATGTGACATTTCAACAGAGAGATAAATAAATTTAGGGAACAAACCATACAGATATTTAGAGTAAATCTTTTTTTTAATAATTTTTTTATTGCTTAAATTATTACAAAGAGTATTACATATGTCTCCTTTTTTTCCCCGCCCTTGACAATCCCCTGATAGAGTAAATCTTAAAGGGAACATGGAAAATTATCAGCTCTAGATCAAACCAAGAACATATGCTATACCATCCTTCCACTCTTCACCTCCATGACTCTTCTCTCCAATCTAAATTTCTCTCTCATCCTCAAATTAAACATTTTATAAAACACCTAAGTATATCAAATGTAAATAAGGAATGGGTTAGATTCAGTGACTGGGCCAAGAACAGCCAGATAAAATGCTTTTATACCCTTTAATTGATGGTATGTGTTTTGGGAAAATATTTCGATGTCAAGAAAAAAAAGTAGTTAAAGGGACTCAATAGAGGTTGCAGGTTTTATTCAGATGATGCAAATCAAGGAGCACCTCAAAATTAGGTAACTCCCTAAGCTGGAGCAGGATTGGAAAAGAGAGAGTTTGTGACTTTGATTTTATCCTAAGTTGCAGTTTTTTCTATAACTGCTACAAAATCTGTGCTTGGAATTATTGGGATAGGTTGGTTTTCATGCCTCTGTCTTGGGATCACTGAAGCCATCTCATGTCAGCAGTTGACAGAACAGACTTTTTCCCCAAGATGTATCTCTGTAAGCCTTGAGAGTTGTCTGTAAGCTGTCTGATGTCAGTTAAAGTTCAGGGGAGTGGGACATAGAAAATGAAAAAAAAATGGAAAAGAGAAGAGAGAGAGAGAGAGAATGGAAGTAAAGGTCTCAATAGACAAAAGTAGGGTCTGCTTTAATTCTTTTATAGTTCCTCTTCTTGGCCAAAATAAATAACTTTCATCTCCAGGCAATCTTTTGGGAGAGAAAACAAAATTTCAGGGATATACAAGGTTCAGGAATTGAGTCAGAAGTCTCTCAGAGTGGGCTGGAGGAACAGTTTGTTCTTTGGTCTTCTGTCATTAATCATAGCTTGGACCATCTGCTGGTCTTGGTTAGATGTGATTGGATGCATTTGAGAAGGAGTATGCCTAACAGAAGAAAAAGAAAATGATCACTAGCCCTTGGGGGAAATTTTATCCCAAGGTTTGTATTCCTGTTGTTAATACCCAGGAAAAGAAGTCCCTTCTCCAAGCACCTGATGATGATCTATAAGTCCCAGGGTATAGGACTACATCTTTAACTCAGCAAATATTTTCCTTGGTTTCACAGATGTGTTCACTCAACAAAAAAAGTATCAGAAAGTTTGGGGGGAATGTGTGTGCAACAATCATTGATAACTGCAAAATTAATAAGCATAAAGCAGTGGGAGAACATAGTTCCATCCAATTGGCTGGCAAAAAACAATAATCAGTGGACACGCGCACACACAAATATGAATCCATTGGCCTTTTTCAGGTGTAAACCACTCCTACTTTTATCTTTGTAGTTTTCCTGGATGAAGCTGGCATAATGATATTCACCCCCTTAAACTGGGTTTGGCAGGTTTCATTACAATAGCTCAGGCCCATGAATTGAAGATTAGAAACAAATGTTTCCTTTTGAAAAAAAAAAAAGCAGGCCCCCCTTCTTTAGGATGTGAGGCTTTCTCCTATTTCTAGGGCTTATCGTATCTAGAGGTGTTATTTCTATGAGGGTTAGCTAAATCTTCATTTTGGTGGCCATTTGGCCTTGTCAAACAGATTCTGTCACCTCCTGATTCTATTAAAAGGCGTGCTAACTGATATAGATAAGAGTTTCTCAATACATGTATCTATCCTTTCAAGGATTTGGTAGATTTTTTTACTATGTCTTGGAGATCAGCCCAAGCCCAGGATTTGAAGATAATTGCAATTGAGATGCTGGATTTGGTTCAGGCCTTCTTGGGAGGGAGCAGGGAAAGTCTAGGTCTAAAGGTAAGAGGGAGCTGAGAAAAGGCAGGAGGTGACAGGAAGCAGGAAAACAAGGAGGTAGGCCACGAGAAGTGGGATTATAAGAGGCAGAATCAGCTAGACAGAGATGAGTCCATTTTTATGGCGGGAGAAGGCTGACGTTATTTGAGACCTCCACACATGGGAGTGTGCCTGAATCGTTCTCTTTTTGTTGCTTCCTCTGAGAGCATGAGTGGGGGAGGGGGAGATAGGGGTTAATGGGGGGGGAATGAAGACACATTTGTAATTCCTTAACTAATAAAGAATTTAAAGATTTAAATATATATATATATATATATATATATATATGATTTTTACAGAGAGGAGGGGAAGGGATAGAGAGTTAGAAACATCGATGAGAAACATCCATCAGCTGCCTCTTGCACGCCCCCCACTGGGGATGTGCCCGCAACCAAGGTACAAGCCCCTGACTGGAATCGAACCTGGGACCCTTGAGTCCGCAGGTCGACACTCTATCCGCTGAGGGCTGTTGCTTCCTCTTACATGTTAAAGAAAACTACCCATTTTAAGTTAGTTATTTTATTTTGTTCTAAGGCACCATGTAAATTTACAAGTTTTGACTTGTCCCAAGAGCCCCAAGGGGCTGCTGAAGTTCAATATAATCCCTCCTGAAGTCCCATCACTCAGAGAGAAACTTAACAGTTAGCTCATAATGGTAGGATATATGCCCAGTGGGAATGCATGGGGGTTGGGTACATTGTGTTTATCATAGTAAAAGTGGTTCTAGATAGAAGAAGGGAGAAGGACCTTGACCTACCTTAAGACCATCAAATTATCTACTTGCCCAGAGAATCCCAAAAGACAAAAGGAAAATAGAAGCAGGGATTTCTCAAACAATAGGTTAACCCTTTCAAAGAACCAAGCCTGAACCCTTCTGGCAACAAGAAAAAATTGGAGCACAAGATCGGAGGGGGACTGATCTCTGGATCCAACAGCTGTCACCAAGAAGGAAGCTAAGGTTCCTCATCATATTCTGTCCTTCTCTGAAACCTCAGCAGGATACCGGGCTTATCTAGACTCTATCCAAGTGATGGCATCAAACTGTCACGAAAAAAGTGGTTAGTGGCCCAAATAGAGGTTGGAGGCTTTATTCAGCTGATGTGCGTCAGGGGACACCTCAAAATTAGGTAACTCTCTGAACTAAAATAGGATTGGGATTGTTAAAGAATAAGAAGAGGGGGGTATGTGACTTTTTTCTTGTCCCAAGTTACAGGTGTTTTTTTTTCTTTTAATCTGTAACTGCTGCAAAAGTTGCTGTTGGAAAGGTTAGGCTAGAGTGATTTCCATGCCTCTTTCTCAGGTCGCTAGTGCAATATCATTTTGGCAGATGACAGAACAGTTCTTTCAAGAGTGATTTGCAAGCCTTGATGGTTGTCTGTTAGCTGTCTAATGCCAGTTAAGGTTCAGGTGAGCAGGAGATAGAAAAGAAGAAAAGGGCAAGAGAAAAGACAGGAGAAGGTAAGGAACGGAGTCAAAAGTCTAAGCAAGAAAAACTGGGGTCTGTTTTAATTTTTTTATAATAGTAAATAATAACCTGACTTCATTTAGGGGCATGACCCACTCAGGACATTACTCCTTTAACCACTTGGTGAGAATTGGGTTTGAGTCTGTGCATTGCATCTCCTAGGCCCTTGGCAATGGCCCTCTCAAATGTAGCGAGTCCTTTGGCTACTGCAATAGCAGCTGAAAGCAAACCCCTAATGGGCAGGTTTCCTATTACTGAAACTGCAGCTAGCCAGGGAACGGGAGGCAGGAAAACTGGATAAATTTTCTGGAACAATGCATTCCTGAACTCTACCCAGCCACACCCTTGCCACACCCAGAGGCACTGGCCACTCCTGAACATGGAATTCACACGCAAGCCAGCGGCTAAGTTCAGAGCTCAGGAACACCTTTGTCTATGAGGAAATGTGCTAGTCTAATCTTTTCCCTCTTCCCAGAGGCTACTAACATGAGAGGCTCACACAGTCTTGCATTTCCCTGCCCAGCAGCGGGGCACAGACTGACTCATTGGCAAGCAAACATTAAGTAACTACTCTGCGCCAGCCTCCGCGAGTACAAAAATGCATAACACCAGGTTATGAATAAAGAGCTGATAAATGTAGCTTTATTCATACACTTATTTGCTCAATAATAAATTGTTCTCTCAGAAAAGGCAAAATCCACCATTTACAGGACCTGAATATCAAATCATTAGGAAGTTCAAAGTCTTGAAGTTTTGTGTAAGAATGAGAGAGGTCAAAGGTGAGGAGAAAAGATAGAACCCGAGATATCCTACTTCCTGGCTGACTTCAGTCAAAATATCAGGTCTTCGCCTAGAAGCCAATGATGCAGCCACGACTCAATCACAGCAGCTGGAATATGAGTTCAAGAGCAGGAAAAGGGAATCTGGGTAAGGCATCAGCACCGTCCACTACCACTCCCTCCATCATTTTCTTCTAAATTAGGCAGGAGTCAGAAAACTTTTTTTCTGTAAAGAGCCAAAGAGTAAATAGTTTAAGCTTTTGCCATTTGGTCTCCATCACAACCACCCAACTCTATCATTGTAAGTACAAAAGTCACCATAGGCAAAATACAAATGAATGGACAATAAAATTTTATTTTCGAAACCAAGAAATTGTGTTTTCTGCCTATCCTTTTGGAGACCAGGAGTAATCTTGGTCTGTCACTAGCACCAGGTTTGAGAGGCAGATGTGGACTGTGGTGGAAAAGATTGGGCTTCTAATCGCAGCTCTGGCTGTCCCAGCTTTTTCAGTTGCCAGTGCCAGAAACCGAACTCCAATGAACTCAAGGAAAATGGAGTATGGGACAAGGAGTGCTCAGGTAACCTAGCCATGGGTAAGCTTTAGGACCTGCCCTCTGCCTATACAACATTTTGGCTTTGTCTCTCATACTATCAGTGGAATTTATTTCTGCTCCAGGGAACATGACCTCTGGCAGTTCAGGACTCAAACATTGATGGCCCCAGTCCTGGAGAGGAAAAGGGATCTCTCTATTCAGGGATAGGTAAGAAGATCATGGTGTCACATAGGACAAGGGTTTCAAGGTCTCAGTGATTCTTACTAAATGCTATTCTTGCTATATGTTCAAATGCAGAAGCAGCTGTAACCAGATGAGCTTAACCTGAGCTCAACACAGATAAATTTGTGACTGCAAAGAAGAAATCAACATGTAATTAACCAAATAGTGTATGTAAGCAATAGCTAAGCCTCCCTTGGGGAAACAAAGCTTCGGATATGAATCATCTTTCTCCTCTACTTGCTACAAATAAATAAAACTACATAACAACAACCATGTAGTGTTCTTGAATAGAATACCCCAAGCAGCAAACCCCTTAAGTTCAGTAACAATAGGGGAAAATTGGATCATGTGTCTATGTAGAGCTCTAACTTTTATTTCATGGATCATTCACCCCTCCTACTTCTCATGGCCAGGGTGATAGACAGGGTCTGACACAAGAAACATGAAAAGTGGAGCCTGCACCTGGACCATTTTGACCCAGTCTCTCCAGAATATGTTAATTAAGAAACCTTGAGCTACTAACCTCTACAGTCTCAGTTTCTTCTCCCTCTTCTCTGCTCATGTGAGATTTCAACACTCAACAAATATTTTTTCAGCATCTAATATGTGCCAGGTACTATGCTAAGTTGGTAGTGTGAATTTAGTATGAACAAAACAAAAATGCCTCTGCCTTCACTTACCTTCCTACAAGGGAGTTTTGCAAACCTCAGAAACAGCCAGCCTTGATCTTTGGTCCCAATGGTTTGAGAAACACTGAACAGGGTATGTTGCTCTAAAGAATAGTCCCCCTTCACTGTCTCCACTTATTCCCTCATTATCTCTATCCTAATGAATTGTCCTCCATAATTCAACTAAAGCTGCCCTAGAAAAAGTCACCAGAGAACCTTCTTATTGCCAAAATGAATGCACCATTTTTGCCCTCACTTGTATTGCACTTGGGGGCATTTAATGTAGCTGTCTACTGCCTATGTTCTTAAACTCTGTTCTTTCTCACCTTTGGTGACATGCACTCTTCTGGTTGTCCTCCTACATAACGGGATGAGAGGTCATTTAATTATGCTTTTTCATTTTTACTTTATAAACTTTTTTATAAGTAGGAGGTTTTATATTAAAAATTGAATTAAAATAAAATAGGTTAATGAGAAAGTTTAAAAGTCTAAGATTAAAGAGAAAATGAGTTTTAATCTAACTAATTTTATCTAACTATCAGGTTAAACTGTCTACATTTCATTGACTTAATCCCTTAGAAGAGGGGATATTGTTAGAGTCAATTTAATAAGCATTGACAGTACATTTTTGTGCTAGGATTTTATATATGTATAGATAGATTAGATAGATAGATAGATAGATAGATAGATAGATGATAGATAAATAGATAGTAGATAGGTGATAGATAGATGATAGATATAGATACATAGTGAGAAAGATGATAGATAGATAGATAGATGATAGATAGATAGATAGATAGATAGATAGATAGATGATATAGATAGATAGATAGATAGATAGATAGATAGATAGATAGATAGATAGATGGATAGATAGATGATATAGAGATATAGAGTAGCAGGGAAGCTTTTGTAGATGAAATCATTGTTTTAAGGTATGAGCAGGTGTTCAACAGGCAAACAAGGTAGCATGTCAGACAGGGTCAGGGCAGTTAGATCAGAAACAGCAAAGTTTGTGCTGGGAGTGCTGAGGAGGTCCTCATGCCTAATGTGTGAAGTTTGTGGATGGAAACAGAGGTTAGGATGAGGCCAGAAAGGGAGGCAAAAGCCAAATCAAGGAAGGAAATATGAAATTTGAATTTCATATGCAGGCAATGGGAAGGCAATAGAGCTGGGAGTACTTAATCTATTAATATGGTTGATCATCTTTCTATATATGTTAACCATGTCAATTTCTACTGGGTTGCTTCTCTTTTTCTTGTCAACTGGTAGGGCTTTATATAGTCTAGATTATAATACTTTGCCTGTTTCTATTGTTGCACATATGTTCTCTCATTCTGTCATTATTTTTTATGCTTGCTTATGTGTCTTTGCCACATAGAAGGTCTATATTTTCATGTAGATAACATGGTCTTTTACTTTAGTGAATTTGGATAATTACTTTTGTGTCTTAAAAAAATCCCTCTCCATTTCAAAGGTGAAAAATATTATTTCATCTAATTCATTTATAGTTTTGTTTATATGGTTAGCTCTTTATTTGAGCTGAGGATTATTTTTTGTTCATGGTAAAAGTAGAGTTCTAACTTTTATTTCCCAAAGAAAGAACCATCTTTCATAACATGATTTATTGTACAGTCTATTATTTTTCACAGTATAAAATGCCATCTTAATCACATTCTAAATATTCCAGATTTCCCTGTGCATATTAATGCACATTTCTCTATGCACATAAAATATGTATAAAATTGAAAAACACCAAAACCTAAATTAAAAAATGGTCAGAAGACATTCACAGATCATTAATAGAAAATATACTTAACTAATCTTCAACCTCAATAGAAACTTAAGCTGCTGATTAAAATAATAAAGAAAATAGATTATTTTTAAAATCAGAAAAATGTCACAGTAATAATTAAGCCAATTAGTAAAGGTACATTCTAATGAACATTCTCATTCCTTGCTGATGAGAATGTAAATTAGTACAATCTTTCTATCCTTAAAGCATTAATTCTCATTAATAAAACAAATTATCCTTTAGTTGTGTATCCTAAGGAAACAGAGATTTGGTCAAAGATTTATATAAAGGATGCTCATCAGAGTGATATTTAAAACCATGACAAATTTAAAGCAATCTAAATGTTGAACAATATGGATTAGTTAAATTACTTATGGCACATGCATATGAAAGAATATTATGCTTTTATAATTGGATATTTTAAAACAGTTTATCAGTAAAGAAAGTGGTTTTACATAAGGCTCAATATACATTAATTAACAATGCCTTGAGAAGCTAATTTTATTTCTTTTTTAATTCTTTATTGTTGAAAGTTTTACATAGGTCTCCTTTTTTCCCTATTGACCTCTCTCACCCGCTCCCGTCCCCCAGCACATATGCCCCCACCCTCCTATTGTCTTTTTTGAAGGGAGAACTAGACTAATGTATAAGTGGAATTCAACACATCTACAAGAGTGTATAGAGCTCCTAATATACATGTATAAAATTCCTGGTATACCTGGTGGGTTATAGTTGCCAGTTTCTAGATATGTAGATGTAAATAGAATGTAATCCCTGCCCTCAAATATTCACAACACAAAGATAAAGGAGAAGAAACAAATGGAAAATTATAATACAATGTTCTATATATAAAGAATATTCAGACCCATTCCATAAGAGAAAACAAGAAATAGGTAGGAACTTGTCTGGCCAGTGTGGCTCAGGGTTGAGCATTGACCTATGAACCAAGAGGTCATAGCAGGAGGCAGCCAATCTCTCATCATTGATGTTTCTATCTCTCTCTCCCACTCCATTCCTCTCTGAAATCAATGAAAATACATTTTTTAACAAAAGAAATAGGTATGAACTCAATCCAGAGGCATCGGGGCAGAATGACATAGTACTGGTGAATCTGGATGTCTGCAGGGGTTTCAGACTCTCCCATTCTATATAGTTCTTAATGAAATATGGTGAAAGATGGTAAATGGATTTGATAGGTCCATTGCAGAACTATATCTGATAATGTTTCTACTAGCATATTTCAGGATGCTGTACTTGATCTTCCTGGGTTTCCCCCTCCACCCAAAAAAATGTTTTAATTGATTTGGATGAAGACATAGAAGATGGAAAGAATAGTTAACACAAAAAGATGAGGGAATCAAGTCAAGAAATATCTGGCAAGGCTGAAGGATGGACTCGTTGACAGGATGAGAGTTAAGCAGAATACAAAGCTCCACATTTAATTCAAAGAATGGGTTAGTCTAAAGTAGTTTGTTATTTTAAAAGTCCAAAGAAGTTTCAACATCATGCTGGAAATCCTAGATAGTGCAATAAGACAAAAGGAAGTAAAAGGTTAACAGACTGAAGTAAAGAAATAACACTGTCTTTTTTCATAGATGATCATGTCATCATGTCAGAAAATCTGAAAGAATCAACAACCACCAAAAAGCTACTGAACTAATAAGCAGTTACAGTATAGTGGCAGGATACAAAGTTAATACCGGTACACAAAAGTCAATAGTTTTGTGCATATGAACAATTAATAAGTGGAATTTAAAATCAGAACATAATATCACTTCCATTATTATTCCAAAAAATTAAATACTTAGGTATACATGTAACAAATTATATAAAACATCTTAAACTTATGCTTTTTAAAAATATATTTTTGTATTGATTTCAGAGAGGAAGGGAGAGGGAGAGTCAGAAACATCAATGATGAGAGAGAATCACCGATCGGCTGCCTCCCGATTGGGGATCGAGCCTGCTATCCCAGCATGTGCCCTTGACCAGAATCGAACCTGGGACCCTTGAGTCCACAGGCTGAGGCTCTATCCACTGAGCCAAACTGGCCAAGGCTAAACTTGTGCTTTTTAAAGGGAAATCTGATGGAATAATGGAGCATGAGTGTGAGCAGAGAAAAAATGAGTAATATAGGTGTTCACTATTCCTTGTTACCCCATTCACACATACCATTCATGACATCTCATAAGCACTGAATTCCAGTGGATCCATGATATGTCAAGAGTTCAGTAACACTCAAAGTGTGTAAAGGTGTGTTACTTCTATGCTGAGTAAGTAGGGGCACTAACAGCCCCCAGAAGCCATTTGAACTAGAACTTGCTAAGATGGCAGTGGTGTTCTAAGAAATACAAGCAACCAAGACATCTTGTTATACCCTTTCTTATTCTTGTTACTTGCTGCATTAGACAACCATTTAATCTGAAAATGGTAGCACAGAAGGGAAAGATAGGTCAACCCATAGTTCCTTCCCTTTTAATTTTTTTTTTTTTTACTCACTAGTAAGCCAAAGTAGAATGTTGGTTGAATGTGAGCACATCAAGAAGTGAAATAAAAATATTTGGCTTCATTTTGTGTAGTGTTTCTACTGTTCTGATAAGAATGATATACATATTTATGTATGATATACATATGTATGTATGTATGTATGAGATACAAAATACTAATTGTGTAGTTTTGGTGATTCTGCATACTGATGAAATACTCTTAGATTTCCATTTAGAAGTAGCATTGGGCAATATAAAGATGAATGGTAAAATTCATGCTAATAATTCAAATTTTTAATATTTCTTTATTTAGGACATTAGTAAGTAGCAAATAGAAAGCATCATGACAAGTTGGGAGAGGGAGAGGAAGAGGGAGAGGGAGAGGGAGATGGAGAGAGAGAGAGAGAGAGAGAGAGAGAGAGAGAGAGAGAGATATCATGGAAGTTTTTTTTAATATTTTATTGATTTTTTACAGAGAAGAAGGGAGAGGGATAGAGAGCCAGAAACATCAATGAGAGAGAAACATCAATCAGCTGCCTCCTGCACACCTCCTACTGGGGATGTGCCCGCAACCAAGGTACATGCCCTTGACCGGAATCGAACCTGGGACCCTTCAGTCCCCAGGCCGACGCTCTATCCACTGAGCCAAACCGGTTCGGCAGGACAAAATTTTATATCTTTGTATCTTTAATGGCACTTTGTTCCTGCCTTTTGAACAAGGGGCCCACATTTTTGTCTTGCACTGAACCCTGCAATTTATGTAACTGGAGATTGCCTTGATATCTGATTTTTAGTTTTCAAAAAGTCTGCTGCTTTATAAGCCTACACTGTACATTGTAGTCATTGTGTGGGTGTAAATTGTGTGAGTGTGTGTATGTTAGCGAGGGTGGGATGAGGTGGGGACGGTGCTGGAGAGGAGGCTGACAGTGGCAAGTCCAAATTAAGAACACACCGAGGGGTTTCAGAAGAGGAGCTGAGAGTTGGATCTCTGAGGGGCTCCATTTCTGTATTAAATTCACAGAAACAAAGCTGAGATATTATCATCTTAAATTTTCCAAGTCAAATGATGGAAAGATGTGGGTGGGGGAGGAGTTAGGCTTCACCATGGCAGCAAAAAGCTTTTCAGAAGCCTGAGTGAGGCAGTTCTCCCTCAGAACAAAATGTACAGAATGTGAAGTGAAACCAGAATTGGTTGTGAATGTCATTGGTTGTGAAATAAAAGCAATCTGAAGCTTTTCTCTGTTTTACCGGCATTTTTGTTAAAAAAAAAAAAAAAAGAGTTGCTGCCTCCCAGTGTCCAGGCAGTAAATGTTTTCAAAAAACACGCCACCTCTCTCTTCATAAAATGAGTTTTAGATTATTTTCTCACTATCTCTCAACATCTATTTGAAGAGCTCATGTATTTAGTATGTATGATCCTGCAATAGGTACACAAGATTTTAAAGATACAATATTGAAGCTAAGTGAAATTAAGCAGTTTGCTCAACGTCATACAAAAAGCTGAAGAAAAGCCCAAATCTGATGTTGCTTGACATAATGAATGGGACACTGGATCTTGTTCCCTTACTCTAGAAAGACAGCACATGATTTTCTACTTTGGTGTTGGTTCTGTAGTCTTGTGGACAAGAAGGGATGATGATTCATTTTAGACTAAGAGCTACTTCAGATATTGTAAAAGTTAGCTGATTTGCAATCTTAATTCCTTCTGCAACTTTAATTCTCTTTTGCCTTGTAACATAACATATTCACGGATTCTATTGAGTTCTTACTATAAGCCATGCATTATCCTAAGCATTTGAAATGAATTTGTTGCTGTAATTTTTCATAAGTGTATGAGTTAGATGAAGTAACTTGATCTATGTCACACAGGTCACCCAACCAGCACTCAAATTTATGTCTCCCTGACCCTGAGTCCTTGCTCTTTATCTCCATCGTCTTATGTCTTCATGAAGTTAGAAAAAAAAATCACCACCTTTAAAGAGATCTGGAAAACTTAATACTTAACTGACAAACTAGTTCGTAAAATAGCAATTATGATTGCAGATGTTAAGACAAAGAAAATGTATTAGTCTCTAATGCTGTGTAAAAAAAAAAAGTTACTCTAGACTTAGTGACTCAGAACAACAATAAACATGTATTATCTTGCACAGTTGCTGTATGCCAAGAATCTGGGGATGGTTTGGCTGTGTGGTTCTAGCTCAGGGTTTATCATAAAGTTGCACTGAAGATGTCATCCAGGACTGCAGTTATTTCAAGGCTGAGGCTGGAACACCCACTTCCTAGGGGACTTACTCATATGCCTGGTAAGTTGGTGCTGGCTTTGGTGGGAGGACTTAGTTCCTCTGCACACAGTGATCTCCACAAGCAGCATTTGTGTTCTCACCACATGGTTGCTCACTTCCTCCAGAACAAACTGTCCAAGAGACTTAAGAGGCAGCTGCGTTGTCTTTTATGATCTAACTTCAGAGGTCACACACCATCCTTTTGCAATGTCTCATTCAGTGTAGGAGGAGTCTACACAAGGAAATGAATACCAAGAAGTGAGGATCATCACAGTCCATTTTGGAGGCTGGCTAACACAACAGATGTTCAGCTCACTCTGGGAAGGCTTGGAGAGCTGGAGTTGCCAAGTGTTAAATCTCACATTTACCATAGACATACACATGACACTCTCACCAAGTCAAAAATACTTGTTCCATGCATAGATAGCAGCCTGTCCCTTTGGGCTGCAATCCTGCTCTGCTGGCCACACGTGGCGATCTGAGTGGACCCAAGTGGTGAATGGGAAGCCCGCATATGACTTTTGGTGCCTCCACAAGCCCCTTATCCTGTGTATCTGCAATTTTTCTATGGTACCCTCCCTCCTGTTGATTTTCTAGCCTGCACATAGCTTCTGTACACCTCCACACATCCTCGACTCCTCATCAGAATGGACCTGTTCTGCATCCCATCTTCTTGAATCTTCCTTTTCATTTAGAACTTGGAAATCTCTAAATCTGGAATATCAATT
The DNA here is from genome assembly GCF_000147115.1 of Myotis lucifugus. Taxonomy (NCBI): domain Eukaryota; kingdom Metazoa; phylum Chordata; class Mammalia; order Chiroptera; family Vespertilionidae; genus Myotis; species Myotis lucifugus. The sequence continues at coordinate 4,781,889 of NW_005871124.1, forward strand.
CAAGGTAATGGGTTAGGAACTATTTAATATATCTGCATTCTAACTGCCTTCCAAAGCTTTAGCCCCAAAATGGATGCATGTGAGAATTTTAGTCTTTTCAAATCATACCAAGTTGATTCAACACATACTTTCATCCATTCATTCAGTCAGTCAGTCAGTCAGCCAACCAGCATTTACTAAGTGCCTACTCTGTACCTAACACTGTAATAGGCACTATAGAAACTCATCTTGGATATTGTGAATGAATGTCAGTACAGTAAAAGATTTTATAAGTCACACACTGCAGGGTGTGAAAGTTTCCAAGGTTCCAAGGGAAAGGAAGAAGCATACAAATGCATATCCTCATATGAAACCCTCTTATATACATACATGACTGGAAGGTTAGATTTGTTAGAGTCTCAGCAGCACCTAGGAATAGCTTGTCACCAAAAGAAAAATTGAAATGAGTTACTTTGAACACAGCTTTTTAAAAGTACATTTAAAATATCACCCCCATGAATGCTTCAAAAGGTACATTTCTGAACCCTAGGAATATGAAAATATAGTTCACATCTAAGAGTTGGTATTCTGCCTTAAATAAGGTAGCTAATAAATGTTAATTCCTGAATAATTAGACATTACAAGTGTAAAGAGCTATCAGGACAGGGCAATGTTGTTCTAGAAACCAATCAGTTAAAATGTATTACATTCCTCAGCTACTCTTGGGGTTTCTTCCCATTAAGAGAGAGAAATAGAGGAATGGGTAGTTTATTCCATCAAAAATTCCTCAGAGCCTACTCTGCACACTAATTAACTATGCTGATACTGGGAATACAGGGGGAGAGATGGGGCACAGGAGGTTGGCTGCCAGCCCCAAGGAGGGAGCCAGCCCTCAGCCCCCCTGGGAAAGAGGCCACATCTCCACCACCCACCCCCGGTTCCCTGTCCCAGCCCAGGGCCAAAGGCCCCGGTGAGGTTGGGAGAGGAGGTGACGGTCACTGGGCTGGGCACAGAAGGAACAGATGCCGGATGCCAATGCCCTGGCTGGCCACAGGAGATTGGCTGTGGAAGTGCACTGACTACCAGGGGGCAACTCCTTCATTGAATGTCTGGCCCCTAGTGGTCAGTGCACATCATAGCGACTGGTTACCAGTCGTTCCAGTCATTCTGGTCATTCGGTCCTAATGGTTGCTTAGGCTTTTATATATATAGACTAGAGGCCTGGTGCACAAAAATTTGTGCACTCGGGGCGGGGGGGAGAGGAGGGTCCCCCAGCCCGGCCTGTGCCCTCTCGCAGTCTGGGACCCCTCGGGAGATAACGACCTGCTGGCTTAGGCCTGCTCCTGGGTGGCAGAGGGCACACCCAATCCCTAAGTGCAGTCCCTGGTCAGGCTCAGAGCAGGGCCG
>NW_005871124.1:4783444-4880955 GCF_000147115.1 Myotis lucifugus
AATCAGGGGGTTGGGGCGCTGCCCCCTGTCACTCACAAAGCAGGACCGATCAGGGGATTGGGGTGCTGCCCCCTGTCACTCACAGAGCAGGGCCCATCAAGGGGGTTGGGGCTCCGTACCCTGTCACACACAGAGCAGGGTCGATCAGGGGGTTGGGGAGCTCCCCCCTGTCATGCACAGAGCAGGGCCGATCAGGGGGTTGAGGAGCTCCCCCCTGTCACTCACAGAGTAGGGCCAATAGGGGAGTTGGGGCACCGCCCCCTGTCACACACAGAGCAGGGCGGATCAGGGGGTTGGGGCGCTGCACCCTGTCACACTCAGGGCAGGGCCAATGGGGAGGTTATGGCTCTACCCTGTCACACACAGAGCAAGGCCCGTGGAGGGGGGTTGGGGCGCCACCCTCTATCACCCACAGAGCAGGGCCGATCAGGGGGTTGGGGTGCCGCCACTGTCACACTCGGGGCAGGGCCGATGGAGAGGTTATGGCTCTACCCTGTCACACACAGAGCAGGGCCGATCAGGGGTTGGTGCTCTGCACCCTGTCAAACACAGAGCCGCAGGGCAATCAGGGGGTTGGGGAGCTCCCCCCTATCAGGCACAGAGCAGGGCTGATCAGGGGGTTGGGGCGCCTTCCCCTGTCACGAACAGAGCAGGGCGGATAGGGAGGTTGTGGCCCCGCCCCCTGTCACACACAGAGCTGCAGGGCCGATCAGGGGGTTTGGGCGCTGCCCCCTGTCATGCTGATCCCGGGTCGGGAGCCTCGCTGCTCCGCTGATCCCGGTGCCAGGAGGCATATTACCCTTTTACTATATAGAATAGAGGCCTGGTGCACGGGTAGGGGCTGGCTGGTTTGCCCTGAAGGGTGTCCTGGATCAGGGTGGGGGTCCCCACTGGGGTGCCTGGCCAGTCTGGGTGAGGGGCTGAGGGCTGTTTTCCAGCTGGCGAGTGACTGAAGCTTCCAACCGCTCCTTGTTTTCTTTTTTTTTTTTCTTTATTCTGGGCCAGCTTTAGCTCTGAGGCCTTGCTGCTGAAAACATCAATACAATGTTGCGGTCCGGCTGGGTTTCAGTCCGGCTGGTTTCTGGGGTTTTGTTTAGCTTCTTATTTGCAACATAGTACATAGTTGCTTAGAGTTGCAGCTGAGAGGCCGGCAAGTTAGGCGGGGAACGTTGGAGTCCGCCGTCACTGGAGCAAGCAAGCCTCCCTGCTCGCTTCAGTGCATGGCTGCCGGCCGCCATCTTGGCTGACAGTTAATTTGCATAAGGATATGCTGATTAGCCAATGGGAAGGGTAGCGGTCGTACGCTAATTACCATGTTTCTCTTTTATTAGTGTAGATTAGTTTCAGGTATACAGTATAGTGTTTAGACAATCATATACTTTACAAAGTGTTTCCTTCGATGTTTTCAGTACCCACCTGGCACCATACATAGTTATTACAATATTATTGGCCCTATTCCCTGTGCTGTACTTTACATCCATGACTATTTTGTAACTACCAATCTGTACTTCTCAATCCCTTCACCCTTTTCACCCAGTACCCCAACCTTTCTCCCCTCTGGCAACCATCAGTTTGTTCTGTGTATATATTGTCTAATCCTGTTTTGTTTGTTTGTTTGTTTATATTATTCTTTAGATTCCACGTATAAGTAAAATCATGTGGTATTTGTTTTTCTCTGACCTTCTTGGCAGTTGAAACCTAAGTGTTTTACTGAATTTCTGGTAAACCTGGTTTCCCCTATATGCCTATGTAGTTGGTTTTGGAATATATGGGAAGAATTTTTTATTTACTTCTGGAAATTGCTTCTTTTTGTTTCAGCTAATTTTTCTAGTCTGTTAAATATATCTTTTAATTCTGAATTCTCAAGTTACATATTAACTTGCTTTCCCCATACTCCTTGTCCTGGAATTTAATACTCTGTCTTCAACCACTGGTTTAAACCCTTCCTTGCTGGTTTCTTAGAATCTGTTCACATATTCCTATTAGAGGCCATTACTCCTTGTCCTTGACTCTTGTCAAGTCATGACAACCAATTTCTGGGCCAGAACTCCAATCTCTATAGTTCCTTCTAGCTCTAAACTTTCATTATACTATGTTAGAAACTGGCAGATATTCAAAATTATCAAGGTTGATAAGATACATGTATGTGCAGGGGGCAGCTAGCAACTTATGAGTTCCAGGAAGACAAACAATGTTTTATAAATGGCATGAAAGCAACATACTGGGGAAGACCCTGGGAAATTACAGCATCTTTATGAAGGTTCACAGAAAGGCTTTGGCAGCCCTTTTGGATTCTATTCTCTGAGCTGCAGGTATGAACCTGAAGAACCCAGAAGTGGTTCTCATAGGTCTGTGGACCAGTTCCAGAGTGCTGGGAGCATCACCACCTGACACTATCCAAATTTACTCAGTAAGAAGGGCCCAGAGTTCACTAAGTTTGTTGGAGCATAACAGATAGTATCTTGTCAATACCTTGCAGTTGCTCTTTATTGAAATAAAATGCATATTGATAAGATAGGTGAAAGGATGAGGTAGGGAGATGTGACATGCTTAAAAGAAACGAAATCATTTCAATGTCACATTAGCTGAGCTTTTCCTCCATTTCTTTTATTTAAAACTAGTGACCCGTTGCACGAAGATTTGCGCAATAGGCCTTCCTTCCCCTGGCTGCCGGCACTGGTTTTCCTCCAGCACCCGGGACCCAGGCCTTTGGTCCAGCCACAGCAGCGAGGCTTGGCTTCTCCGCTTCGGCTGTTCTCAGCCCCTCCTTTTTTCCCCCAGCTCCTCGAGCAGAGGCCAGGGCTGGCTGGAAGTCTGGGTCGCCCCCGGCCACCCAGGCCCCCAGCCACTCCTTGAGCAGAGCCCAGGCCCCCAGCCCCTCCTTGAACAGAGCCCAGGGTGGGCTGGAGGCCTGGGTTTCCCCTGGTAACCCAGGCCCCCAGCCACTCCTTGAGCAGAGTACAGGGCCAGCCGGAAGTTTGGCTTCCTCCATTGCTGGGAGCAACCCAAGCCTCCTGCTCGCTCCAGCTCCGTGGCCGCCATCATCTTCAGTTGTCTTCAGTCTTTGCTCCGCGCCTGCGTATGCAAATTAACCACCATCTTTGTTGGGTTAATTTGCATAGTCGTTCTGATTGGCTGGTGGGTGTAGCGGAGTGGTGGAGTGATGGAGTGATGGTTAATTTGCATGTTTCTCTTTTATTAGTCTAGATATGTAAGTGAAGTAGTTTGTAATGGTAAAGAGATGACATAAGAAAAGTAGAGGAAAAACTACTTTTTAAATTTTATTTTTATTATTTTATGAATTTTTATATTCCCTGTGCTTTTGAGATACCAGCCATATTTAAAAGTATTTATGAGAGATGATGGGCTAGAAGAACTAAAAATAATTTAAAAAGTAAGCACGTACCATCAATGCAAAGTCTCCACAAAATGACACTTTATACCTACACTTGAGGCCCAATGCACAAAGAGTATGATGCACAAAGGAAGAGTAGGCGTTCCTTCCCCCAGCTGCTGGCACCAGCTCCCCTCTGGCACCTGGGACCCAGGCTCCCCTCGTCCGGAAGGACATCTGCTCTAATTAGCATATTAATCTTTTATTATTATAGATAGCACTTTTACATGCATTAAAGCCTCACAATAACCCTGTAAGATTGTGTGTTATTATATCTGCTTCAAAATAAAATTTGGTAAGGTGAAGAGACTTTCCCAAGTTCATAAAAGCAATGAGAAATGGCAGAACTGGGACTTCAACTGTTATATTCTAAGCAGTATTTTAAAAAAATATATCTTTATTGATTTCAGAGAGGAAGGGAGAGGGAGAGATAGACACATCAACAATGAGAATCATTGATTGGCTACTTTCTGATGCCCCCCACTGGGGATCAAGCTGGAAACTCCAGCATGTGCCCTGGCCTGGCTGGGAATACCCTCAACCACTGAGCCGTGCCGGCTGGGCCTAAGCAGTATTCTTTATATCATGGTAAAACTATCCTGAAAGGAGAAAGAACAAATCATTACTAACACAGCAGTCCTAAAAAAAACCTGCAATTATCTTTAGATTTCACACAAAGGGGTTGGGATTCCTTTGTTCTATATACAAATAAAAATAATATAATTATTCTGCAAGTCCCCTATCTCACTTAGTCTATCTCAGTTAGTCTAGGAAGATGTCTCTTACTACTCCAATTTAAAGTTTAACAAATGTTTAGTGTATACCGGCATTTCAAAAGGTGCTGTGCTAATAGAGTAGACATTACAGAGTTATTTTGGCTCTCAAAATTATTATTATCTAATAGAGAAGACAGGTATTTTGGTTGTCTATTGCTGCGTGACAAATCACCCCAAAATGTAATGGCTTAAGAAAACAACCATTTACTATTGCTTGTGATTCTGTGGGTTGGCTAGGCTCATCTGGGCAGTGCTGCTTCTCCACTGACATTCGGGGGTCCCCAATACTACCCTTGGTTTCAGTGAGAAGGAGTCACAAAACTCAGAAAAGCTATTATAGTCCCAGTCATCATTTATTACAGTAAAAGAATACAGATTAAAATCAGTACAGGGAAGAGGCACATGGGGCAGGTTCCAGGAGAGACCAGGCATGAGCTTCCAGTTGTCCTCTTGAAGTGGAGTTGGGCAGACAGAACTTACTTCTCCCTGTAATGATGTGTAACAACAAGCACAGAATATTGGCAACCAGAGAATCTAACCTGAGCCTTGGTATCCAGAGATTTTACTGGGGCTTGGTCATGTAGGCATGGCTGTTCTCTCACATGACTGACCTTTGTCTCCAGCCCCTTAAGAAATCAAGCTGATACCACACAGCCCAATGCTCCCACCATAAATCACATTATTAGCAAAAACTATCTGGTATAGCCCATGGCCCCCAGGTAAACAAAGATACTCTTATCAGACAGGACATTCTATGGCCTTAGAGGCTACCTCTTAGAAGCTGGGCAAGTATCAAACCTATTTTGGGGAGCAAGGTTAGTCCTTTACTGCCTATCCACATAATGTCTGTTGGAGCTGCAAGCATATAGAGACTTGATCAGACTGAAACATCCAAAGTATCTCACTCACATAGTAGCAGTTGGTGCTGTCTACTAGCTGAGAATTTAGGTAGAGCTGTCAACTAGAACATCTCATACATTGCCTTTCCATGAAACTAGGCCTTCTCATAACATGGTAAACGGGTTATAAGAGGGAGCCTTCCAAGTATTCAAAAAAAGAAGTTGCAGATCTCTTAATACCCAGTCTTGAAAGTTGCATAGTGTCACTTATATTGTATTCTGCTGGTCAAAGTGAGTCATAGACTAGGCCAGATTCAAGAGGAGGAATACTCAACTCGACCTATTGGTGTGGAAGTGGAAAAGAATTTACAGCCACATTTAACGCATAGAAGAGTAGCTATGTTTCCTTCAAAAGGATTGGAGTTTTCTTCTCTAAACTCCAATGACACTTCCCTGTAGAGCCACTGTAAACCCTTCTTGTTGTAAGAACATAGCTGGATAGAGGTGTAGTTTATACTCTGGATCCTGTTCTGAGTCTCAGAACTGCAGGAGAGTTGAAACCAAAGACAAACCACATAGCTACGGTATGCCATATTTGTAAAAGGCATCCAGTCTGTGTGACAAGTTAGAAGAGAGATAGTGCATGCTTTGTAGGCTGCATCTGCAGATTGTAGTGAGTGGAAGATTTTATATATCCACAGAAAATCTGTCACCTTTCCAATGTCCCTGACCCCAGAAAAGCCACCCTCTTTGAGTCACCTTTCTGGGACATAAACCAGTTGCTAGAAACGTCAAACATTTAAGAGTCTTAGTTCGGCAAATCTGTGCCACTGACCTGGCTCTGAGTCCTACATTTAGCTTTTGCCACAAGATGAAGACCTTGAAAGCCAACTGTGCATGTGACAACTCCAGGAAACAGGCAATTTCTGGGTTCCTTTTAATACAAGAGGGACTTGGTAAAACAACAAAATGGTTCTCCAAAATGACCAAGCAACTACAAGTTCAAGACACTGTATTTCTAGTTTTAGTTTAAGAAAAGGTATTTTCCCCCATGAGTTTAAGTATTCATGCCTCATTTACAAATAAGCAAATTTTCAAAATAAATGAAGAGTTTCTAAACATCCTAACAATGGAGTATCAAAAACTGATAGATTTGAAAAAAGCAACAGACAAATCCACAATTATAGTTGGAGGCTTCAATGCTTCTCTCAGTATTGACAGAACAAGCAGACAGAAAATGAGTAAGACTATAGATGACATTTATAGACCATTCCATCCAACAAGAGCAGGGTACACTTTCTTACAATTGCACATGAAACTTTCACCAAGATAGACCACATTCTGGGACATCTAACAAACCTTAAAAAAATTAAAAAGAATAGAAATCATAGTCTGGCCAGTGTTGCTCAGTGGTTGAATGTCGACCTGTGAATCAGGAGGTTACAGATTTGATCCCAGTGGGAGCACATGCATGGGATGCTGGCTCAATCTCCAATCTCTCCCTCTCCTTTCCTCTCTGAAATCAATAAAAATGTATGTTTTTAAAAAAGAGAACTGCCACATTAAAAAAGAACAGAAATCCTAAAAGTACATTCTCAGATCATAACAAAATTAAACTAAAAATAAAAAGATATCTGGAAAATCAACAAATGTATATAAATTAAACAATACAATACAATGTAACCCATAGGTCAAAAGAAGTCATCTCAAGAAAAAAAATTAAACATTTTAAACTAAAATAAAAATAAAATACATAAAAATTTGTGGTACTACAATATGGATGAACCTTAAAAAACATTATGCTAAGTCATACACAAAACAACACATTACACTTATTTGGGGTACCTAGAAAAGGCAAATTCATAGATAAAAAGTAGAACAGAGGTTGTTAGGGGCTGGGGGAAGATGATGAAAAAATTCTGAAAAATGATAGTGGTAATTGTTGCACAACATTCTGAATGTACTTAATGCCACTGAATAGCACACTCAAAAATCAATAGATACAGAAAAAGCTTTCAAGAAAATTCAATATCCATTCATGATAAAAACTCTCAATAAACTAGAAATAGAGGGGAACATCCTTAACCAAATAAAGGTTATCTCCAAAAAGTCCCCTATAGTTAACAGTATAATTAATGGTGGGAGATTGAATGCTTTCTCCCTAAGATCAGGAATAAAGCAAGAATGTCTTCTCTCACAAGTCCTACTGAAAACTGTACTGTAATTAGTGCAATATGGCAAGGAAAAGAAATAGAAAGCATACAAATTAGAAAGGAAGAAACAAAATAGTCTTTATTTCCAAATGACATGATCGTATATGTAGAAAAAAATTTAAAAATCTACAAAAACACCCAGCCAGTGTTGCTCAGTGGTTGAGCATCGACCCATGAACCAGGAGGTCACGATTCAATTCCTGGTTGGAGCACATGTCCAGGTTGTGAGCAAGATCCCCGGTGGGGCATGCAGGAGGCAGCCAATCAATGATTCTCTCTCATCATTGATATTTCTATATCTCTCTCCCTCTTCCTTCCTCTCTGAAATAAATTTAAAAAATTTTTAAATCTACAAAAACAACTATCATAAAAATGCTTAAGCAATTATGAATATTCTTTTTAAAATATATATATATATTTTATTGATTTCAGAGAGGAAGGGACAGGGAAAAAGAGATAGCAACATCAATGATGAGAGAGAATCATTAATTGGTGGCCTCCTGCAAGCCCCCTACTGAGGATCGAACCCGCAACCCGGGCACGTGTCCTTGAACGGAATCAAACCCGAGACCCTTCAATCTGCAGGCTGACACTCTATCCACTGAGCCAAACCAGCTAGGGCTATGAACATTCTTGAAACAAATGAAAAAATAGAAAGTATCAGCAAAGAAATAAAGAATATTAAGAAGAAACTAATGGAAATTTTAGAATAAAATATACATTTACCAAAATAAAAATCCATTACCCAATCTGAATGACATAGAGAAAACAGATTGAAAAAGAGAGAGAACAGAGCCTCAGAGACCTGTATGAAAGTAACAAAAGATCTAACATCCATTCATCTGAATACCAGAAGAAGAAAAGAAAGAATGTGGGGTTGAAAAAAAATTCAAAGACATAATGGCTGAAAATTTCCCAGACTTGGTAAAAAACATAAACCTACAGATTCAAGAAGCTGAGAAAAAACCAAGTTAGTATAAACTCATATCCATACCCATACATAATAAAGTCAAATTTCTGAAAACAAAACCATTGCTAAAGGATGTGTGTTAAATTGGAAATTCAGAGATACCTACTTCAAGCTTTTGGGGGGGGGGAATAAAAGGCAATAAACACAAACAAGAATGTATGATAGACCCATATCCATACTTATTTGGTACAAACCAGAATAATTATTTATGTTTATCTTCAATATCAAAACAGCATTTGGCTTGGTTATGTATTTATATCCTGTTTTACTAAAAGGAATATGAGGCAAATTTTAAAAATTCAAGTATTTAACCCACTTATTTCGTTTCATTAAATCTAGAAAGATGTCAAACATTACCTGGCTTATACGGTAGGTAGAATAATAAACCCTGAGAATGTTCACATCCTAATCCCTAATCGGTGGGGATGTTATGCTACCTGGCAAAAGGGAATTAAGGTTGCAGGTGGAATTAGGATTGCTAATCAGCCAACTTTAAAATAGGGAAATTATCCTGGCTTATCTGGGTGGGCCCAATGTAATTACAAGGGTACTTGATAGAAGTGAAAGAGGGAGGCAGAAGAGGAGGTTAGACTGATGCAAATAGAGAAGCACTCAACCTGGCCCTTGCTAGCTTTGAAGATGGAGAAGGGCCAGGAATGCAGATGGTCCCTACAAACTGGAAAAGGCAAGGGAATGGATTCTCCCCAAGAGTCTCCAGAAGGAATGCAGCCCTACAGACACCTTGATTTTAGTCCAGTGAGACCCATATGAGATCTCTGACTTCAAGCCACTATGTTTGTTGTAACTTGTACAGTAGCCATAGAAAACTAATACTACTGGGGAAATGCTTTTTCCAAGCTCACATTTAAAGTTAATAGAAATTTAAATCAACCTTACAGATAGGTGTTTGACCTTTATGATCAAACATTATTAGCATTTTAATTTCTTTTCTTGTGAGCTGATAACATGGACACATTCTTTTGCAAGCATAAATTTGAACTTTTTTCAGGGTAAACTTTTAGGAAGATTAAAGTCTTTACAATTAATCAATAGCCTATGTGGGTGGTATTCTCAAAGATCACCTCACTTTAAATATGAAAATTGAGGTTGGAGAAAACATTAAGCAAATAAAAAGTATTGTGATAGATTGATATCTTTTTGCTATTGGGAATACCTGCAGATATTCTTAATTAGGAACCTAATGAAAATTAAATGACTTTTGTAAGACATGCTAGATTTTACCTCTGGAAAACTTTTCCAGAGACATTTGCTACTTAAAAAAAAAAGTCAAAGAGCAGAGGCCTTAACTATTTATTGAAAGAGGCTTTGGTCTTATTGAGGACTCCGTGCCCTCCCACCCCACACAGAATTCTTCAAAGTAAAATTTAAAAGGCACAAATGTCTGAAGAATTTAAGTTAATTTAAAATAAAGTATAAATTCTCAAGAATCTACTGTGGTGGAGATAAAATGGCAATTCATGTCATTCAAAATAGCTGATCTACCTGTGACCCTTAGTATTTATTTGCGAAATATGCTTATACAATACTCATATAAAGCATTCTTGAAAACAATCAAACCTGAATATGATCAAGTCTGGTTCAAAAACATTTTGCAGGAAATACAGGGGACAGGAGAACACATTAAATGGCAAATTAATTGCAAGAGAGAGATTTTTACATTTAAAGAGATCTAAAAGCTGAATAACCAATGAAAATGTGTGGACCTTATTTGGATCCTGATTAAAACTAACAAATATTTTGTGCTTTTCAAGAGAAAATTGTAAATTTGAACACTTAATGGATACCTGATGACATTAAAGACTTTTGTTACCTTTTTATTTATTTATTTATTTATTTATTTATTTATTTATTTTTGTGTGCCTCAGGCATGAAACAGCTCTGGCCACTGACATAGGCATCAAGCTAGGATGAACTAAGGACTGTACATCTGCTTTGCCCCTGACTGATATAAGAGCAACACCACCAATCAGGTGTCTCCTTGCCCATTGCCAGGGGGTACCTTTTTAAAGTATGATAATGGCATTGTGGCTATATCTTTTTTAAAGTCCTTACCTTTTAGAAGTACATGCTGAAGTAGTGATGGATAAAAATCATAACATTTGAGATTTGCTTCAAAAATATGGGTAGGAGAGAAGTAGATGGGGACATAAATGAAACAAGATTGGACATGAGTGGCGGGGGGTGGGGGGGCACATAGGTCATTACATTAGTCTGTCTTTTTATAAGTTTGAAATTCTCCATGATAAAGAGTTTTAAAAATAAATGCTAATAATACATATTCCATATGTTTTACACATCCAATTTTCATTTCCTATCACCATTCACTAGGCTAATATTTAAATGTCATCACTTCCTAGGAAAGTAGACAGTTGCTATGAGTTTTGAGTTGTAGGTGACACAGAAGTGTGCTGGGGAAAGGCTAATTTTTTTCACATTTTGTTCATTATCTGTTTTTTTGGGGGGTGGGGGGGTTGCTTGTTTGTTTGATCGGAATAAAAACTTCACTGTAGGTAAAACTTATACCATGCCGAAACCGGTTTGGCTCAGTGGATAGAGCATCGGCCTGCGGACTGAGAGGTCCCAGGTTCGATTCCAGTCAAGGGCATGTACCTGGGTTGCGGGCACATCCCCAGTGGGAGATGTGCAGGAGGCAGCTGATCGATGTTTCTCTCTCATCGATGTTTCTAACTCTCTATCTCTCTCCCTTCCTCTCTGTAAAAAATCAATAAAATATATTTTAAAAAAAAAAACAACTTATACCTGGCCTTTTTCACTCCCCTCCTAGGGACACCTAATGTAGTCAGGTGTGCTTTATATTTCTGACTTAATCTTCTCAGAAGCAGATGGACTGCTAAAGAGACTACAAAGGAGTGTCTCCTGGCGGTTGGGTGGGGAGGGAGTAGCAGGAAGGCTTCTAATGTGCTTCAGATAAAACAACCTGAAAGAAAATCCAGGACAAAAAGCTGGACTGAAAATTATTATTCTCCGTTGAACACCAAAACCCAGGTAGGTTACATTTTGCTAGTCAGCCCCTTTCTCTACCAACTTTGGGTTAGGACTCCAAGCGCTCCTGAAGAAAAGGAATGGGCTAAGCCCCTAGTCGGCAAACTGCGGCTCGCGAGCCACATGCGGCTCTTTGGCCCTTGAGTGTGGCTCTTCCTAAGCCTTAGGAGCACCCTAATGAAGTTAATAACAATGTACCTACCTATCTAGTTTAAGTTTAAAAAATTTGGCTCTCAAAAGAAATTTCAATCGTACTGTTGATATTTGGCTCTGTTGACTAATGAGTTTGCCGACCACTGGAAGCATATTGAAGGGGCAGGGAAGTTAAGCCTTTGAGGGGAAATATGCCTGCATCTGATAATAACAAGGAGAGGGAGATCAGAAAAAAAATTACTCTTGCCTAAAGCCCAGCATCCAGAGGCAGGCTCCGGGTGCCCAGAACACATTAGCAAAGGGGACCCACTGGAGCTGTAACTCAGGGTCCCCAAAGAGAGAGAGAAAACATTGGGAACCGAGGGACTGGATGAAAGGCATTTCCTGACAGCTTCTGCTCACAATAGCAAGGGGGGTGGCTTTTTCTCTTTTTTTCTCTTGAGATAAGGAAGGAGAAAGGACCCCCCAGAGGAAAGAAGCGGAGGCTGCCCCCCTGCCCTAACTCCCTCTGTGGTCCACACTTTCAAGCAGAGGTTCTCACACTTAGTGCAACCAGAATTATCTGCAGATCTTGTCAAAACCTGCTGGGCTCCAACCCCAGGGTGTCTGACTCAGTAGGTCTGGATGTGACCCAGGAATTTGCATTTCTAACAAGTTCCTAAGTAATGCTGCTGCTGGTCTCAGCCCCTGAGAATAGCTGCTCTGCAGGGGAGCTGATGAAAGACACAAGGAGGCCCCAAGTGGGGCACTGTGAGCCTGGAGCTTGGGGCCCTGGAGGGCCCATATGGGGTTTCCATGTCCTGGGATGGTTAGTAAACCAGAAGCAAAGTGAAGTAGAATTTCAAGGAATTTCACTTTCCAAATGCTAACACCAAGTATATGCTTTATTTATTTTCTTTTTTAACTTTGTTTTTGTTATTGACACTTTTACAGATGTCCCCATTTTAAATTGGTTCCCAGATGTTAAAACCAAGTAAATGCTTTAAACTGGCGAATTGCCTTTTTTTTAAGTTGATGATAATAAACAATTCTTGAGCATCTGTTATGTGTCAGTTCGTTTCAGACTCTTTAATCGAATCTGAATTCTCAGCAATAACTTTGGTAAGGTAACATAATTACCCCAGTTCTACAGATGAGGAAACTGGTTAAGTAATCAATTGAAAGGTTAACTGAACTGCAACAAGTGACTACAAACAACACTACTACTACTTGTCAGGTGATAAGAAACCTTACATGAGATGAGTGTGAGAGCATTGGGTTACACATTCTTCCCAGGAGTGTGCTGGGAGACTGGCTTCAATAACGTGTGGTTTTCTAAAGCACAACCAGGATCAGAATTGGGATGACTAATGTGGCACTGGATGATTTGTGGTTTGCATAAAAAAAGAGCCAGAAGCAGAAAAATGTCAGCCTTCTGTGACACTGTAAAGAGGCCTTGGGCACAGGGATGGATAGAAACTGTGGGGGCTCATAAAGATAATACTGTCCCTCCCACCTTTTCAGTTCTCCCAGCAGGGCTAATAATCAACTTAACAGATTAACAGGAGAAAAATCAAAAGTTTAATACGTGTGCATGTGAAATTCACATAAGCATGAAAATTCCAAAGACAGTGAGGCAACCCAGAAACAATGGCACACGGGTGTGGAGACAGGCTCCTGATTGGAATCATCTTGTCGAATGCTAAGGTGGTTATGCTAAGGTTCCCTTTCTGAAGCAGGTTTCTCCCTATGAATCTCTTAAGCTGGAAAAGGGTGAAGGTCAAAGATTCCTTCTGGGTTTTTTCTTAATAACCAGCTTAAAAATCAATATCCCTTGGGTTATGCATATAAGCATAAAATTTATTTGGTTATGCCTGGGGAGGGGGGCAGGAGCAGGGAGGAAGGGGTTAATGGGGGGAAAGGGTGGGGACATCTGTAATACTTGCAACAACAAAGATACTTTTTTAAAAATTAATATCCCAAAAGGCAAGACTTTTGATTCCCTTCAACACATTACCCAAGACTTGAATGCCTTCTCTGATTTCCCTTGCTATTTGCTGCATATTTCATGAGGATGCAAAAAAGAAGAGGGTGAAGGGAACCCAAATTCAGCCCCCTGAAACTGCCCTTTTGAGATATTGATTTTAAGCTATTTATTAAGAAACAAGACTTAGCCCTGGCGGGTAGCTCAGTTGGTTAGAGCATCGTCCCGATACACCAAGATTGCAGGTTTGATCCCCGGTCAGGGAACATACATGAAGCAGCCAATGAATGCATAAATAAGTGGAACAATAAAGTGATGTTTCTCTCTCTCTCCCTCCCTCCCTCTCTAAAATCAATAAATAAATGAAAAAAGAGAAAGAAACAAGACTTAGAGGGAGACTTTAACTCTCCCCCTCTTCCCTGTCCAAGAGATTCAGCAGAGAAACCTGCTTCTGGAAGGAGATTTTAGGATGTTCCCCTTGGTCTAATTTGACTTAAGTATGGTAAACAAGAGGGCTTCAGGCAGGCTCCTATTAGCTAGTAACCCGCTGTGTGCCATTGTTTTTGAGTTGCCTGTGTTCTTCTCTTCAAGTACCTGTAAATCGCCCATTCTCACTTCTGAAATCTAATACGCTGCACCCTTTTTCCCCTTTTCCAAAATGTCTATACCTCCCAGGATCGTGTCTAGAGGAGCTAATATTCTGACAGCTTTGGATATAGGAGGGAAAGCAAGCCTGGGAGAGGTACTCATTCCATTCCCCACATTCTCTATAGCTGGTGATTGGACGACACGCTGCAATCATGTTTTTTTTAATGTCTTATATACCCAAAGTTGCCTTACTGTCTTTGGAATTTTCATGCCTATGTAAATGCCCCATGTGCATGTATTAAAACTTTGATTTTCTCTGTTAATCTCTCTCTGTTAATTTGATTAATAGCCCAGCTAGAAAAATTTAGAATGTGAGAGGAAAAATATTAATTTTTTAGCCCCCACAAGGGTCTATCCTTTTTGTTGGTTTCTGGAGAAAATACAATATCCGAAGCATTCTGTCCATCTAGCTAAAATAGATCCTAATAAAAGCCTGTGTCCTATGCTGCGGCCAACACAAGCATAAATCATGTGATGTTAAGGAAGAAAAGCAAAGTTCCGCCATTTGAAATTGTGATCTTCACTTTCCTAGTTATTCATTGGCATGAATCAACTTAGAACCCATACCTTAGCAGATTAAAAGGTTACATTCGTTCTCCAGCCAGCGAGTTTCTACATGTTCTATCAGAGTTATTTGGGGTTTGGTTTTGTTCTGTTGTTACTTTGATTCAAGTAATGTAATAGCCGTGCTCAGCCTGAGAGAAAGATGTGAGGAAATGCAAACGTTTCTAGTCTAGGAAAGCAACTGCCATCAAGAGCATGAGAGGGGAGAAATAAATCAAAGCCCAGCATTTGCCCAAGCGAGGGAAACACAGCGGGTTGAACGTGTTCCTTTGTGGGTGCACATGAGCAATGTTTTGTAACTCTGATGAAGACACAGTTGTTTTGAATGTTTCAACCACAACAACCTGCTTTGACTTTGTCGGGTTTCATGACTCATCGGTGAAGCTGATGTTTCTTGGAGCTTGGCGTGTGCCACCCCATCCAACAAACATCTGCTCCTCAGATGGAGGCTGAAGTTGAGGCATCCGTGCACCAGCTGCCGTGTCCACACCTGGGAATGGTTCTGGGAGCACATCTGCCCTTTTCCTCGGGCCCCACTGCCTCTCCTTTGAGAAGTAGTGCTGTCTCTGTTTTCATTCACTGTGATGTTTCTCTCTCTCCTGCTCAAAAGAAAACCTCTGACTAGATTAGGTTGAACCATTTCGTAGGTAAAAAGTGATCAGATGTCAGACATTTCATATAGTTTAACCTAATAAAATGGAACGACGGGCTTCAGTTATATAAGGAAAGGGGATTTGGGGAGAAGGAACTTGGAAATATGGGGCAAATATTTCATTAAGAGGACTTTGGGGTACTGCATGGTGGGAGGGAAGGCTCTAGGGAAATGCCCCAACTCAGCCATTTCACAGTTGCAATTGCCCCTGTGCAAAAAAAAATTAAAATAAAATAAAATAATAACTGTAACCCCAAAGGGTAAAATCCTTTCCAGTTTTTCTTTCTATGATAAAGTGAGCTGCACCAACTAACTGCTAAGAAAATTCTTGTGCTACCACATGCATTCTGATCTTCTGGCCTCCAGGAAGAACAGCAGAGTGAAGGCACTGATGATACATGCCCTGTGAGCCTGGAAATTAGTCAAAACATGTTCCCAGTCACGAGGAAAAAGCAGTGCCTTCCTGCAGGCTCTTCTCCAGTCTTACTTGAGAGAAGGAAAAGCTGTGGGGTTTCCATGGCAAAGGCAATGTATAATCATGTATAAAGTGAACTATAAAAAGTCAGCATAATGTCAGGGCTCTGGCTCAGGATACACAATGATCACGTTGGTGTGAGTGTCTGCCCCTGCATTCCTCCATGTGTCTAGTTTAGGCCTGTCTGACTGAGAGTCAACTCTTCTTACACTGATTTTCAAAAAGCTACAATGATAAAAGAAAGGGCTCCAGGATGGTCACAGGTTTCTAGCTTTAACTTTAAGAAAAGAAAGAAAAAACTGCAGTCTCAAAAATACATGGCTGCTCCACCACCTAGAAGGAAGTTCAAATGACGAAACATTTCAGGCTTGAGAGCGCATGTGCTCCTTGCAAGGAGCAGGTTCCTGCAGGAGCAGCCCACCCTCAGGAAGTTGCCCTGACAATTCTGGAAGGGAGCAGCAGGGAACTGCTGTAAACCCCCATGCCATTAGCACTCCAAAGTCTTTGCATCAAGTCACGGACTGACACGTGAGAGATTAGTACTGCTTCAAAGCCTTACAGCCACAAAATCATTGTTTCCCCAACAACAGAATAAGATCAGCAAACTCCATAGACCCCCTGGCATCCCTGGGCTTTATTACATCACAGACTTGAGGTGGCTTGGCTACCTTTTCTGCAGTTGGCTTTTTTCCCCAAATTATTATTCTCTTAGCAGATGTAGTTTAGCAAATGTGACTTACATGCTCTGTGCCTCAGTTTCCTCATCTGCAAAACGGAGATAATAATAATAATACATCCTTCATAGGATTGGTGTGAGGCTTTATTAACAGTGAATTAATAAATGTAAAGTGGTTAGAACCATTCCTGGCCCATAGCCCTTAATTTTAGATATTATTTTATAATATGTAGTTATTGTTGTTATAAATGCTACCACTTCAATAATATATCAAGTGACCTTCTAGATAAGAAGAGATTCTCTGCCTCAAAGATGTTGCAAGTCTGGCAAGAGAGAGGCAGAGGCATAAACAATTTATAGTAATATCTATTGTGTGATGCTTATTGAACCAACGGTATCTGGGATAATTAATCTAGGCAAGTGGGAGGAGAGTAAGACTCAGGGAATTGGGCCACAGATGACCTGGGTATATGCTCACTGAACCTGGTAAGAGGTATATGCAAAGGTCAGGCGAGCCTAACCAGGCCCCACAAAAGGATATGAACAGCCTTTTGTTATCAGGTTGTCTATCTTTCTTGAGCTAGAGATGCACAAATTCTATCCACTCTGCCAAACACTTATAACAGAAAGACAAAGGATCACTTGGGGCCCTATAGGGTATGAAAAAAACCATCCACTCAGTAAAGGGTTCAAACAACAAGTGTCATCAGGGAATACAGCCAGAAGTAACTGGTTTCCACATGAACTTTGATAATTTTCTCCCAAATTTAATGAATCTGATTCTTTCACAGAACAGGAAGAATTCAACCATTGCTATCAAAACATCATGGTATAGGAGATGGGTCTTCCAGAGTGGATGTATAAGGAGTTCATCAAATCCTCTCCCCAGAAAAACAGTGACAAAACTGGAGAAAAACTGTTAAAAACAACAATAAATTTAAAAGCATTTATTCAAGAAAAATCTACTAAATCTCAGTAAAAACAATGTGAATCTGTGACATTTGAGCCAGGGGCTACTGCCATTCCCACTAGCTCTATATTGTGAAAGATATATTCTGGGTGGATAGGACAGCCCAAGAAGACAAGCAGCTCCCATCCTCCTTCAAGCTCTGGTTTCATATTGTAGAGGTTCCATTCTAGATGGGGTGGAACATGAAAGCTTGTGGTTCTCCCCCCTAAATCCCCCCTATAGCCCCATATCTGTAGCACAGAAAGTTGACTCTGGTAAGATAAGAGGACATGAAGAACAGTAGCTCCTATATGTCTCGATTGCTCCAATTGTCCCTGGGGTGGGGAGAGAGCATAGGAAACTGTGAAGATTGGCAGATCTGAGGTCCTGCCTAAGAGGAATGATTTTACTTGGAGAAGGGTGTGGAGAAATCTATGCCCAGGAGTACTGTTGAAAATAGAGATCATACTGGCTAGCAATCAGAGAAGTTAACAGTTCCATGAGACTAGTACAGGCAAACAAAATGGCAGACCAGCCAGAAATTTAACAGGAAGATCTAGGAAAAGAAACAGTCAAAGATCATACTTATCCATGGTGTTCCAGAAAGCTGTATGCATAGGCAAGATTGTGCCCTCTTAGAGCACCCAGAGAGTATACTTGTGAGCTTCCAGTCCCTAACTGAATGTAGAACATACTTGCAAGGTCTCTGCATTTTGAAAGCAGTCCCCAAGCCGCACACAGAGATCCAACATTGAAGGGTGGATGGCTTACTGGGTCAGGGGGCATAAGTACAATGTCTGGCCAATCATTATCTGAGCAATATACTCTGTTGATGAGGGATGGCCCTTAAGATGCCAGGCTTAAAATAAGAATAAGGCCCTAACCGGTTTGGTTCAGTGGATAGAATATTGGCCTTTGGACCAAAGGATCCCAGGTTCAATTCTGATCAAGGGCACATGCCCAGGTTGGATTCCGGTCAAGGGCCAGTCAAGGGCACATGTCCGGGGTTTCGGGCTTGATCCCCAGTGTGGGGCATGCAGGAAGCAGCCAATCAATGATCCTCTCATCATTGATGTTTCTATCTCTTGCTCCCTCTCCCTTCTTCTCTGAAATCAATAAAAATATATTTTTAAAAAAGAATAAGATTATTTCTTTTGCTGTGCAGGAGGTTTTTTGTTTGATTTAGTTCTATTCATTTATTTTTGCCTTTCCTTGACTTTGGGGTCAAATTTATAAAATCCTTTCTAAGACTATGGTCTATAAGTTTTGTACATATGTTTTTTTTTAAATATATTTTATTGATTTTTTACAGAGAGGAAGGGAGAGGGATAGAGAGCTAGAAACATCGATCAGCTGCCTCCTGCACACCCCCCACCCGGGACGTGCCCGCAACCAAGGCACACGCCCTCGACCAGAATCGAACCCGGGACCCTTGAGTCCGCAGGCCGATGCTCTATCCACTGAGCCAAACCGGGTAGGGCTGTACTTATGTTTTTTTCTATGTAATTTATTGTTTTAGGTCTTATATTTAGCTCTGATTCATTTTGAGTTAATTTTTGTATATAGGGACAAACAGTAGTTTAATTCTTTTGCTTGTGGGACATAAAACTAAAGGCAACAAATGAACAAACAAGAAAAACATACAAAAATTCATAGACACAGACAACAGTATGGTGGTTACCAGAGAGAAGGGGGTGGGGGTAGTAAAGAGTAAAGGGGGATAAATGCTGGTGAAAGAAGATTTGACTTTAGGTGGTGGGCACACAATGCAATATAGAGATGATGTATCATAGAATTGTACACTTGAAACCTATATAATCTTATTAAACAGTCACCCCAATAAATTTAACTTAAAAAACTTCAACTGAGAAAACAAGAATAAGTGTAGGGAGCGGCTCTAGGGTTAAGCCTTGAACTGACCTGTAGCAGGGACACAAACAAGTCCCAGCTTGGAGGGCAGAGCCCTCCCAGCATAATTAAGCTTGACCTTATAGCCCTCCCTAGTTCCTTCCTAGGTAGCTAATGGGCTGTGGGAGGTGCAGCAAGTGCTGCCAAAACAAGGTGAAACTCACAAGAATATTGTAAACATATTGACCACTTCCCTTGTTTTGATCTCACTATAAAATAAAGCCTCAGCTTGCAGACTGGGTCTTCCTGTGTCCTCATCCAGGCACAGGAGATCCTCCGAGCCCCAGCTATATTTTCTTTGTCTGTCTTTTCTTTAATCCTTCACCGCCCCTCCTCAGGCTCACTGAACCTGGCTGTGCTGGCATGGCACAGATAAAAAAAAAACTGAGCAGTCATATCACAAGCTATACACTGCAAAAGAAATAAATTTCACAGAATTAGCCCAGGCAGGTCACTGAACAAATAAGTAAGCAACATAAAACTAACAGCAACAACAAGAAGCCTGGTAATAGTGGGGCAGGAGAGAAGTGGAAGAGGGTAATTAGAACCAAGAGTTAGCATAACATATTCTATAAAATGTCCAATTATCCATAAAATGGTAAGATAGTCAACAAAACAGGAAACTGTGACCCATGCACAGAATAAACCAGGCAATAGAAACTGCCATTGAGGGGAACAAGATGTTGGATTTAGTAGGAAAAGACTTAAGCAGCTA
The DNA here is from genome assembly GCF_000147115.1 of Myotis lucifugus. Taxonomy (NCBI): domain Eukaryota; kingdom Metazoa; phylum Chordata; class Mammalia; order Chiroptera; family Vespertilionidae; genus Myotis; species Myotis lucifugus. The sequence continues at coordinate 4,803,364 of NW_005871124.1, forward strand.
TTATAAATATGTTCAAAAAACAAAGGAAAGTTTAAAGAAATAAAGGTATGATGACATGACTCATGAAATAAAGAATACCAATAAAGACATGAACATTTTTAAAAGAACCAAAGAGGAAGTACTAGTATAGTGTTGAAAAGTTCAATAGCTGAAATAAAAGTTACTAGAAGGGTTCAACAGTAGATCTGAGCTTTCAGAAGAAAGAATCAAAAAGACTGAAAATAAATCAAAAGAGATTATGTAACCTGAAGAAGAGAAAGGAGAATGACGAAAATAAATAGTCTCAGAGATAGTTGAGACAACATTAAACACACCAACATATGCATGATGGGAGTGCTGGAAACAAAGGAAAAGGAGTAAGGGACAGACAAAATACTTAAAGAAATAATGGCTGAAAATTTCCCAAATCTTATAAAAAGATCCCAATTTTTTTTTAAATATAGCCAACTGTATTTATTTATTTTTATTTTTTATTGTTTTATTGCTTAAAGTATTACAAAGGGTATTACATATGTGTCATCCCCCCCCCCGCCCTTGACAATCCCCTGGCCTCCCCTACCCCCCAGTGTCTTATGTCCATTGGTTATGCTTATATGCATGCATACAAGTCCTTCGGTTGATCGCTTACCCCCCTCCCTCCTGCCCCCCAACCCTCCCTGGCCTTCCCGCTGCATTTTGACAATCAGTTTGAGGCAGATCTGCCTCTGTATCTATTATTGTTCATAAGTTTATAATCGTCTTTATTATCCATGAATGAGTGAGATCATGTGGTATTTTTCCTTCATTGACTGGCTTATTTCACTTAGCTCTCCAGTTCCATCCATGCCGTTGCAAATGGTAAGAGTTCCTTCTTTTTTCAATTTTTAATGATGAAACTAAGTCAAGAAAATCAGCTCTAGCTGGTTTGGTTCAGTGGATACATCATTGGCCCATGGACAGAAGTGTCCCAGGTTCAATTCTGGTCAAGGGCATGTACCTCAGTTGCAGGCTTGATTCCCCAGCCCTGGTCGAGGTGCATGCGGGAGGCAACCAATCGCTGTCTCTCTCCCATTGATGTTTCTCTCTCTGTCTTTTCTCTTCCCTTCCACTCTCTCTAAAAATTAATGGAAAAATATCCTCGGGTGAGGATGAACAAAAAAGAAAGAAAGAAAGAAGAAAGAAAGAAGAAAGAAAGAAGAAAGAAAGAAAGAAAGAAAGAGAAAGAAAGAAAGAAAGAAAGAAAGAAAGAAAGAAAGAAAGAAAGAAGAAAGAAAGAAAGAGAAAGAAAGAAAAAGAAAGAAAGAAAGAGAAAGAAAGAAAGAAGAAAGAAGGAAGGAAGGAAGGAAGGAAGGAAGGAAGGAAGGAAGGAAGGAAGGAAGGAAGGAAGGAAGGAAGGAAAGAAAAGAAAAGAAAATCAATATATACCCAAAAGAATTGAAAGCAGGGTTTTAAAGAGGTATTTGTTCACCCTTGTTCATAGCCACATTATCCACAATAGCTAATCCAAGTATCCACCAATTAATAAATGAATAAGCAAAATATGATATGTATGTACAATAGAATATTATTGGGCTTTAAAAATTAATGAATTTTTGACACATACTATAACATGGATGAACCTTGAGAACCTAAGTGAAATAAACCAGTCACAAAAAGACAAATACTGCATAATTCCACATGTATGAGGTATTTAGAGTAGTCAAAATCATAGAGACAAAGTAAAATGATGATTTTGAGGACTTGAGAGATGGGGTAACACACAGTTATTGTTCAACTAGAGGCCCAGTGCATGAAATTTGTGCACAGGGTGGGTGATCCCCTCAGCCGAGCCTGCACCCTCTCCAATCCGGGACCCCTCGGGGGCTGTCTGACTGCTGGTTTAGGCCCAATCCCTGGGATTGGGCCTAAACCAGCAGTCGGACATCCCTCTCACAATCCTGGACCACTAGCTCCTAATTGCTCACCTGCCTGCCTGCCTGATGGCCCCTCACTGCCTCTGCATGTCAGCCTGATCACCCCTAACTGCCCCCCGCTGCCGACCATGTCACCCCCAACTGCCCCCTCCCTGCTGGCCTGGTCACTCCTAACTGCCCCCCTCTGCCAGCCTGGTCACCCCTAACTGCCCCCCCTGCCAGCCTGGTTGCCCCACGCAGCCTGCTGTTCAGTTGTTCGGTCATCCCTCACTAACCTCCCTGCCAGTCTGGTCGCCCCACAAAGCCTGTTGTTCAGTCGTTTGGTCGTCCCTCACTAACCCCCATGCTGGTCTGGTTGCCCCACGCAGCCTGCTGGTCATTACTATTACTGTGACGGCGTCCTGAACAATTTGCATATTCCTCTATTATTAGTATAGATGAGTACAGACTAAGTTTTACAAGATAAGAATTGTAGATGTTGATGGTGGAGATGGTCACACAACATTATGAATGCATTTGATAACACTGAATTGTACATTTACAAATGTTTAAGATGGTAAATTTTGTATTACATATATTTTACCACAATAAAATAAATTTTAGGGGAAATCATGGTATAGACATTTTGCCACAGACTTCTTAAGAAAAGGTGTATGACACAAATATCCCATGCCTGTCCCATGTGGCAAACAACTCCTCAATGCCTGAGCTGGCTGTCCTGGGGGACAACATACTTGAAGACTTTGTTGGTCATTTTTCCACAGCTTCTCCCATTTGCTTCTCTTTGGACCCTGCAAAGTAGAAAAAATCATAATTGTTATCTGCACCATTACCGGCAACACGTGCTACAGGGAACTTAAGTAATTTGTCTGTGATGAACTAAAACTGAAGCCAGTGACAGGAAGGCCACTTCCACTCTCACTCTGTGCTTAGGCCTCTCCTTGCTGGTCACAATGGCAAAGAGAGACCTCCAGGACTGATTGCCTACCCTACACCAAGGTTAGCAAACTTTTTCTGTAAACGGCCAAATAGCAAATAATTGCTTTGTGGGCCAGATTGTCTCTGTCTTAACTACTCTGCCTTCGTAGCAGAAAAGCAGCCATAGACATATGTGAACGGATGAAAGTGGCTGTGATCCAGTAAAACCTTATTTACAGAGACAGGTGGCAGACTGGTCTTGGCCCCAGGACCCTAGCTTGTCTACCCTGAGTCTACACCAGTGATGGCGAACCTTTTGAGCTCAGCGTGTCAGCATTTTGAAAAACCCTAACTTAACCCTGGTGCCATTTCACATATAGAAATTTTTTGATATTTGCAACCATAGTAAAACAAAGACTTATATTCTTGATATTTATTTTATATATTTAAATGCCATTTAACAAAGAAAAATCAACCAAAAAAATGAGTTCATAGGTTCGCCATCACTGGTCTACACCCTTGGGATGCAGGCAGCCCCTCCAGGACCCTTACCACTGAAGAATCATTTCCTTGGTGCAAAATCTCTTGGCTCTGAAGTTATCTCGTGGTTGCCTCAGACATAAGTAACACTTGGCTGGCTGCTTGGGGACCTTAGTGCATCTACTTTTCTCCTGTCCTAGCTCCAGTGCAGGCCAGCTCTTTTAGCTACCTGAGGGAAATCGTTTTCTGATTCTCTAGAATTTCATTTCTGTCTGGATTGTATCCCCACGCTCCTTTCGACTGTGCTTGTCTGCTCCCCACAGTACAAAGTCACCCTTATGCTACCTCTTCGGGGGGCATCTAAACCCCAACCTGCTTTTCTTATGAATTGGCCTCTGATCAGCCAAGATGGTTCTCTCCCAGTGCTCACCACACTTCTTCTGTCTTTGAGTAAAATGACATGTTCCCTGAGCCCCAATTTCTTTCAATAGCTTCCCTTTCTCTCCATCCTGGCTCTAATAAGATCACTGAATTATATAGAGATTGTGGTTTATTATCAATTTTTTGTCAAATTAGCATTTTTAAAGCTTCATTCATTCAGTCACTTTATTACTTTAGCAAACATTTATTGAGTCCTTGCGATGGGATGAATAAAGACAGGCATACCCCTGGCCCCTGTGAAATTTGCAGTCCAGTTTGGGAAACAGGTCACTAGACAATCACAATAGAGAGGATCCTGGGGGAATGTATAGGAGGAGTGCCTAACACCATTTCTTAATCTGTTTTGCTCTGTGCAGCGTAGGATAAAACAATATACCTTCACTGACCTGGGGCAAGGCATCCTGTTTCATCAGTGGGCGTTTTAACAGGAAGACAAGCACAGCTTCTTCCAACATTGGGCCTATCTTTCTGAGTGTTCATAACTATTTTTGAACACATGGCAGGTTTGCATTTCTCTGGGGTTTCTGCCAGCTCTGGTCTCCTCTTAACACCACTCACACCAGACATGTGTAGTGGTTCAGGGACCTTCCAGGTTCCCTGCCTTGGGTTAACTCAATCCTTGGCCATAGCTTTTTATAGGTGAAAGAGATATGTGCGCAGTCTGTAGACTGTGAATCTCAGCATATTCAGGGTGTGTAGAAGCCCCCAAGATTATTCATTGAGCCTGGCCAGTGTTGCTCAGTAGTTGAGCATCGACCTATGAACCAGGTGGTCATGGGTTTGATTCCCAGTCAGGGCACCTGACCAGATTGCAGACTGGGTCCCCAGTAGGGGGTGTGCAGGAGGCAGCCAATCAATGATTCTCTCTCATCACTGATGTTTCTATCTCTCTCTCCCTATCTCTTCCTCTCTGAAATCAATAAAAATATATTTTAAAATTTTTTAAAAAGTGTTATTCATTGAAGCCCATACAAAGAAAAAATTACATTAGAAACCTTTCTGTTAGGCTGGCTACCATGGTAACAACCAATTTCTTCCAGATCTCGGTGATTTTAAATACAAAGTGAGTTGAAAAATCCATTTGTATTTACAGGATTTAAAGCTTCATAAAGGGTCGCAAGGTGGTAGATGGTACTGATTAACCACACAGTTAATATTGGTGTCTCCATTTGTGAAATGCCCTTCACATTGATCCTACCTTACTTGGTATATCAGGCAGTCCTCCAGTCACTTTTATAACAAAAACAAAACAAAGCCTCTTCACATAGATAGTACAGTCTATTTTCCCATGAAAGCTTTCACTCCGATTTTGGAGCTCTGCCCCATGTATGGGGCCCTATGTCATCAACAGGTTGATGGACCTCCTGGGAAATGTGCCTGCCAATTAGGCTAGAATCCTGGTACACCTCGTGCTGGGTGGATGGGTGAATGGGTAAACACTGGGACTTTTAAAAGTTATTTGTACTTTTAAAAATCCTTGTCTTAAATGTATTAAGATTTCAGAGAAAGATAAATACCATCTGATCTCACTTATACGTGGAATCTAATCAACAAAATAATTTAACAAACAAAATAAAAACAGAAGCACAGAAAAGTAGAACAGACTGACAGCTGTCAGATTGGTGAGGGTTCAGGGACCGGGTGAAAAAGAAGTGAAAGGATTAAGCAAAAATAATTATATACAGTATATAGAATTATAACACATAGACACAGACCACAGTATGGTGATAGCCAGAGGGGAAGGAGGTTAGAGGGAGGTGGAAGAGGGCAATCTAAACCCCAACCTGCTTTTCTTATGAATTGGCCTCTGATCAGCCAAGATGGTTCTCTCCCAGTGCTCACCACACCTCTTCTGTCTTTGAGTAAAATGACATGTTCCCTGAGCCCCAATTTCTTTCAATAGCTTCCCTTTCTCTCCATCCTGGCTCTAATAAGATCACTGAATTATATAGAGATTGTGGTTTATTATCAATTTTTTGATAATAAGGGGGATGGAAGGAGACTTTACTTTGAGCAATGGGCGCATGATGCAGTGTGCAGTTAATGTTTTGCTGAGTTGTACACTTGAAACCTGCAGGATTTTGTTAACCAATGTCACCCCAATAAATTAATTTTTTTAAAAAATATTTCATAGAGAGCAACCAAAGGACTTGTATGCATGCATATTAGCATACTCAATGGACACAGACACTGGGCGGTGGGGGCTTGCCCCGGGTGGGAATGGCTGGGGGGGGGGGTCAATTGGGGAAAAAGGAGACATCTGTAAAACTTTAGACAATAAAAAATATAATAATAAATTAAATTTAAAAATATTTCAATGAACATAGATGTCATAAAATATTCTTAAGATCCAGTGTCATGATCAGGGACATATAGAGGGGGACAAAAGTAGGTTTACAGTTGTAATAAAAATAATACAAATAGCTAATGCAAACTAGAATAAACTCTGTGTTTCACATATTCACAATTGTAAACCTACATTTACCCACACTGTATAGAAATGGAAAAATGTATAGGGTCTTTAAATAATCATGGTCGGAATATTTGCTTAAATGTCACACACTTGGTGATGGTTATAGATCATGAGTACCAAATTTTACTTACCTCTTGGAATAGTACAAAGATTCTGGAATCAGACTATCTAGTTCCGGTCAGGGCTCTTCTGCTACCGCTTCTGTGACCTTGGACAAGGTACTTGGCTAGTTTAGCTTTAGTTTCCTCATCTGCACCTACTTGATAGGGTTGTGAGGATTAACTAGGGTGAAACACATAGCACCTGGCACATAAACTAAAATGCAATACAATGTGTCTTAGCAAATATAAATCCAGAGGTCTATGAGAGCAGAGAGGAGCCTCTGACACCCCTGAAAGGTCTCCTACAAGTCTTGCTGGAACCTCAATTGCAGAGAGAAGAGAGAAACCAGGGACCAGAAAGCACCGATGTAAGAAGGAGAAAGGGAGCTGGGGAGAGCATCAGGGAAGCAATGTGCCACTAAACTCCGAGCAAAGGAAGGCAGAAACCAGGTCTGCTTTATATCTGTGTTCCCTGGGCCCATAGTAGGTGCTCAATGTCGGTGGAATTAAGTAGAAAGCATTAAACTGAAAGGACTTGGAAGCTTTCCAGAACTGGAATCAGTGCAAGGGGACACAGAACAATTCTGTTGCCAGAGAGCCAGACGGAGACTGAGAACATTTAGTCACAATCACGGGTGTTGTTGGGGTCATTTATGAGGTGAGTCATAAGTAATTTGTAAATACTAATAAAGTATGGAAGATGCTGAATGCTGTGCTCTTTCACTGATTCAAGGTTATCACTATAGCAATGATGTAGTCCAATATGCTTTGTTGAGTGGGTTTGCTCATGGGGGCATTGCACACATGTGCATGCTGATTGCAGCACAGGTCAAGGCAAACAACAAAAAATAAAAAACCGTGAGAGTCACTGACTCAGACTGGAGGAGAGGTGGGCCCACGTTGATTTCCAGTGTGAACCAGAAAAAAAAAATCAGTTCTCTTCCTCCATCTTTCCCCCAAGGGCCCAGGGTGGATGATGTTGCCTTTCCAGGAAACAGCAGAAAGGTTGATTTTAAGAATATAAAAACTGAAACCATATCAGTCATATTTGTGTAGCACTTTAGAGATTATAAATGCTTTCATATGCATTATCACTTGTTAGACGACCAACTTGGCTTAAGTGATTAGCCTGGAGTTGAAGGCTGACTATGACAGCAAGCAGTGTAAACTCTGCACAGGTGTTGTCTCCATGGGGTCTGAGAGGTGGGGCGGAGTTTTCATCCATGGAATACACACTAGCTTTGTGGTAGCGATTTTATGAGCTACACCTTCCCAACATCCATACACATTTTCTAAAAGGGAAGGAAGGAGGGAAGGAAGGAAGGAAGGAAGGAAGGAAGGAAGGAAGGAAGGAAGGAAGGAAGGAAGGAAGGAAGGAAGGAGAATGCTTTTCTTATATTTGTCTTGACAAGCAATTGTGGGGGCAGGAGTTATAACTTTTGGGTTCCAGTTTGCCCTCCAGTATTACAAGGCAAGTAAGAGGAGGCAGGAAGGCTTGGATGGTCAAAGTCATACCACTTTCTCCTCACAACCGAGGTCTTTTTTCTGTTCTCTTACTGAGACTCCTATGGACCACACTGGCCCCATACCAGCACTCAACAGAAGTTGTTTCCAAATCCTCTGCTACCATGGGTTATTTGTCACACCTAGATAGGTCCTTGATTTCAAACAATGACCTTTCAACTGGCTGTTCTGCTTTGGTACTTGCACAGACTATACATCTATGGGGAAAAGAAAACATGCCCTCATATGCAAACACTGAGTGAGGTAGATAGGTAGAAGTCTTCATTGCCATTTTAGTCAATGTGATTTACTCTGATACCTTCATTCCATAACAAGAATGTAAGCACCTTGAGGTCATTGATCACATCTCATTGCCTTTTTTTAATAATGCCTTTGCCAGTGCTAGACACATAATAACAGGTATGAACTCAAATAGTTATCCATCAGAATATTGGCCTTGTTGAGTTTATTCACTTATTGCTAAGCTTCTATTGCTGTTATTGTTATTGTTCTTTTAAGGCTATTTTTCTACCTGAACACAATCCTTTTATGGAGATACCCCGAAATGAAATGATACTATGGCTACCTATTGAAAAATAAATCAGCAAAGTAAAACCCAGGGAAGCTATACTTAATGCTACTGAACTATACACTTAAAATGGTTAAGATGGTAAATTTTATGTTCTGTGTTTCTCAGCACACACACAAAAGCCCAGGCAGGCTGAAGCCAGATGTCTCACTTGTTGCACGTGCTAAAGGGTGGCATAGGGCACTGTTTGCAAGGGGCAGTTATGAAGTCGTAACCCTCTTATCCAGTAATGTATTTACAATGAATCCTTTGTAGCGACAGATCAAAGAACAGCTTTTATTGACCTATATCCGTATTTGATTGCACAGCAAATTAGCACAAACACACGCCCAGAGACCAGCTTCAGTTTCCTCTTGCCCCACTGGCTCTAAAACGAAATATGTTTTCTGACCTGAAAACAAAGTTTTGCAAAGAGGAACTTCTGAAAACAAGTATTTGTAACTAATGTTAATAGTATTCAACTTGAAAAATTACCCATTAGCTCCTGAGAAAACATCTGGCTCTCTCACAAACTATGAGTGAGTGTGTGGGGGTTGGGTGGGGAGAAAGACAGTGAAAGTATAGAAAGCATGATGAATGAAGCAAACATAAAGACACATATATGTGCATATGTGTAGACTTTTGCACAAAACCTCCTTTATTTTTATGCTTTCACTTCTAAAGGCCCAGATAATGTCAGGTAAAATTATAACTTATGACTCAGTCGGGGCAATGCTTTTGCTTTGATAAATCAATGTTAACTAAGTCAATTAGGGTGGGGGTGGCAAAAAAAGATGATAAGCAGCAAATATATTTGTTCAGCGGAAAGACAGAATAAGTTAGCTCTCACTTTGAAGAGCTGAGTTTAGAGGTTTCAAAGGGCACACAGGAAATGCTCCAACAGCATAAACTGTGCCCCAGCTTCTCATTCCAGCAAACTTTTTGCTCTCCACATGGCTTTATCTGATCGCATGGTTCTCTATCTCCAGATCCAAGGCACCCACAAAGAAAAATGACTGTGATAAAATCAGGGGCTCGGGGCTTTAATCACCTTTATGATCACTGGAGACTGGGAGGGGTAGAGATGAGATTTTCAGATGGTCAGAATCTGGTGGGTTCTCCAATAACAGATTCTTGAGTTATTAGAATCTTTAATTTTTGTTGGTTTTTAGTTCTGAACTTATTTACACAGACATAGTAACTGTTTTCATCACAGATATAACAAGTTGACAACCAAAAAGAAAAGCAGCATAGAGCTCTGAACCAGGCCTATCTATATAATAAAAACCCAGTGGTCGTAACACCGTAATGACCAAAGACCGGTCACCAGGAGGCTGCGTGCTTGGCGAGGCACACGTGGGTGGGCGGGGACTTGACTTTAGGTCCCGCGCGCAGGCAGGACTCGGGGGTCCCAGGTCTTGTGCAATTTCGCGCGCTAGGTCACTAGTAAAACATAACAAACTCATCTCTGTTTCTTAAAAATGTATACAAGGCAGTATTTTGGTAATGATGGATGTGCACTAACCTCGGCTATGGCTTGGGCCAAAGGAAGAGAAAAGCTGGCATTTAGAGTTTACCATTTTGCTTTTAAAAAAAATTTTTTTAATGCACCAATTGAAGTAGTTATAAATGAAATCTGGAAGATGAAATTGTGAGTGTTATTATTTCCACAATATGAAACAGTATCCACTGAACAGAGAGGTGGAATTTGATGAAAAGTGTTCATGGAGGGAAAGCAATGTTCCTTTTTTTCTTTTTTTCCCCCAATATATTTTATTGATTTTTCACAGAGAGGAAGGGAGAGGGATAGAGAGTTAGAAACATCCATGAGAGAGAAACATCGATCAGCTGCCTCCTGCACACTCCCCACTGGGTATGTGCCCGCAACCAAGGTACATGCCCTTGATCAGAATAGAACCTGGGACCCTTCAATCTGGAGGCTGACGCTCTATCCACTGAGCCAAACCGGTTAGGGCCTTTTTTTCCTTTTACTCTGTGATTCACTCTCATTGTGTGAGATTTTGGGCCCATGGTTAGGAAAATAACGTGTATATATTGAGAATAATAGCAAGACAGTGTCCAAGACATTTTGTGAGAAAAGAGAATGCATTAAATATATATCAAGTTTGGAATCAGGTATTGCAAGATAACATGGGACAGTTTCACAGTAAATTGTCGGTGTCAGAGGAGGAGATAATGTCCAAGCTTTCAAATATCCTGGCTATTTAAATATTCAGGAGAAATCAATATAGACATCACTGATAATTCACAGGAGATAGTTTGTGATCACAATTGGATATTTTCACAAATGTTTCCCTGAGAAAAATTAGAAAATGAAGTTAGTCATGGAACAATCAGACACTCTAATAAACACATACCCCTCACAAATGGTCCAGGGATAAGGTCTTGGTGCTTCCCTCGTATCTCTTTAGCCTGTGAAAAACTTCTCTTCCTTACACCTTATGTGTCAGGTATTGCAAAACTCAAAATATGCACTTTTACTAAGAGGAAGAAAACTGCTGATAAGCAATGCTGTGGTTTCTCACATGTTGCACAGAACCAATGTGAGTTTCCCTTTTTTGATTCATAGATAAATTACAAACATAAAATTCAAACAATTATGGTGCCTCTCATGGGTCCTCTCTCTGCTTCGTTTTGCTGGGAGACTAGCTTAGTACTCCCTCCAACAGCTCAGGAGTTCCTGGGTTTCTGTTATGAACCCTGTAGACATGGAATGGAGAAATCATTTTCTTCAATTGACCATGACTTTATAGTCCATGGTCTATAGTAACTCTGCCTAAGCACACCCATGTGGAGGAACAGAAAAATGAAATTTCCAGAATAGTGGGAGTCTTAACTCAGGGAATTTTCCTGGATTGTTGGCAATCGGTAAAGCAGCACTGCAAAAGTACAAAGCATCGGTCTTTCAAGGCAGCTTACCTTGAATACATGGTCATGATAGTCTTATTTGCTGTCTCCTAGAATAAGCAACATGTTAGAGGGGCATTTATGGAGAGCTCTAATTTCTGCTCATCCAGTGCAATGTTAAACCATGCATTTAATAGAAACAGGCAGGGGGAAACCAATAACTCTTTTCCTGAGCAGTCAAACAGAGTCAAGCAAAACAATCTTGATGGTGGTGTAGTGGAAGAAAAACTTTCTCTACCCTCTTAGATTCAGTTACTGGGGCCTGTGAATTAAACTGACAAACGATAGATTAACAGGAGAACACACATAGGTTTCTTTATTGATGTTAATATTTTCATGTGCACAGAGACTTCATATAAAAGAGACCCAAAGGTGGCAATATCTTTTAACGAAAGACAATAAATTGTAAAGAAGTGACCAAACAAAGGAAAAGGGGTTTGGGCTCCTAGGGGCAATAAACTGTGGGAAGGTGAGTAGGAAATGGATGGTAGATAAGGGTTATTTAGTAAGGTTCGTTCTGCAGACTCAAGTTGTTCTCTGATAAGAGTTTTGTCCTCTTCCTAGGAAGGCACCTTTACAAATTGAAATGTGTGTCACTTTTACAAAGGGAAATTTATGCCTTGCTTTTAGGCAAAAAAATGGGAGTTCTTCCTGAGTCTGCTGCTTTTCAATTTCCTTCAGCTCAAAATAATCTTCATGCCAAAGTGGCATATTTGGGGGTAACATATTCTAATCCCCTTCATTGCTGATTATATTTGTACCTACAAGGCAATAGATTTCATTTTTCCTTTGCAGAGGGAACAGAACAACAGGACACAGGCACCAATAAGAAACTCTCAGGAACTTGAGGCCCATATCACATTACCCCTTTCTCTATCTTCTCTCCTTTGGCGTCTTTTCAGGATGTAAGATTCTAAACTTTGACTCTTTCTTCACCCCACCTCCAAGTGTAGCTTTGGATGGTAAGGGCAGCTATGGCCTATGAGTAACTTTTGATCAAGGACCCTCTTTCTCAGGCCCTTCCTGGAGCTCCTCCTCAACCTTGGCTCTCATCCCTGCTTTTGGCTCCGCAGGCATCTTAGTCCTCTCCTCAGATGGGAGAAGGTGGCCTCATCTTCCATGGGCTCTGGATCTCGAGGTTATGCTAGAAGTTCACTTCCTTATCCTAGTGGTACAAGTATTTTAAAGCCCTGCTCAACATTGTGATGCCTTCTCACGGAAGGGGATCAGAATATGATACCTCAAATTATGTCATTTTGGCATAAGAATTATTTTGAAGTGAAGGTAATTAAGAAAAAGCAAACACAGGAAGTGTTCTCTGCCTAAAAGCAGGGCATAAATTTTCCTTGTGAAGGTATCCCCTTCTCCTATGCCAAGAACAGAACAACACTTATCATTGGCGACAAAGCACCAAGTTGATGCTGCAGAGCAAACATTATTAAGTGACCCTGAGCCACCATTAATTTCTCCCCTATATTTTCTAGCCACCCCCCCCACAACTTATTGCCTCTAAAAGGCCAAACCCTCTTACCTCTATCTAGTCACTTCTCCATAACTGTCACCCTATGTCAAAATGGTATATAAGCACTGAAGCCAGATCACTTCTTTGGGTTTTCACTTCTTTCACTGTGAAATCTTGTGAATGTAAAAAATATTAACATCAATTTCTCCTGTCAATCTATTGTGTGTCAGTTTAATTTGCACTCCCCAGCTATAGCACATAAGAGGGTAGAGTAAAAGTTTTCCTCTCCTACATTACTGCCTGTCTCACTGTCAGTCTGGTTAATAAATATGTATTGACTGCCAGAAGAGTCTACATATACCAGGGCCTGTGACAAGGAAGAGCTCTCGGCTCAGAGGCAGCTGTGCCATGCTCATTTGACAGAGCTTGGCAGCGTCTTAACGACTAGCCACAAAAGGAAAGTGCGAAGGGGCACAGCTTCTCTTGGAGAACACCAAGATACCATCCATCTCTGAGCCAGCCCAGTGCAAGCTGGAAAAAAGTGCCTTCAGCAATAAGGAGGGAGCAGGGAGTGCAGAGGCAAAATGGGTAATGAGTCAGAAAGGAATGTCTGCTAACCCACACTCACATACCTGCATGCCAGTATGAAGAGAGCTCGGTGAATTCCTTTACACATACCAGGGTCTCGCACACACTTCGGAGGGCAATTTTTCCACGTGAGAATCTGCCCTGTGCATTACAGAACAGTAAGTAGGTCACTGACTTGCTTTGGGATGAAACTCTGCCGAAGTGTGCTGTCACTGTGACATCTATTTTCTTCTCATGCTTTCTCAGCATTACCAGCCTCGGTTTTGTTCAGTAGATAATAGAGTGAAAGTCATACAGTGGCCCCACAATCACTGCTCCAGAGGAAAATGGGGGGAGGGCTGGTCCACAAAAGCCTGGGCTATGGGTTTGGTGTTTTTATTTGTTTGTCTTTAAATAAATGAGCCTAGAACAAGATTTCCGGAATTCACAAACAGATGCTTGTTAGAGTAGATTTTTAATGCAACAATATAAAAATAAATTAAATCCAGGTATGAAAAATAATTTTCCAACATGACTTTGTCTTTAATCTCCACCTCTTCACTCAGATGCAGATACGGGGGGAAAGAACTTTACCTAAAAAGCCCAAATTTCCATCTGTTACTTTAAATATCAGGTCAGCGTTAGTACTTTTAGAAAGCTTAACAGACCTCTTTGATGCAACAAGAAAGAAAACATACTCTCTGAGCAGTAAAATCCAGGTGTAAACCAAAATTAATTTTAGACTGTAAAAAGGAATAAAAAGCATTTATTTGAGCAAGGGGAAGTGCAGCCTGGGAGACAGGTTCAGGTAGCAACTTAAACTGTGTTCCATGGAGACAAAGGGGATGCCCTCTCTTATTGGGAAAGTTTCTAATTTTATGCAAATGAGGTTTCTAAATTGTGCAGTTCTGATTGGTCATATGAAGTAGTTCTGATTGATTGGCATAGATCCAAATGAGAATAGAATGTTTGTGCAGTTTGGGTGGGATGGGGCAGGTCTCAGTCCATTGGTAGAAAGGTGAAACCGGGGGCTTCACTGCAGTAGTTGACCCAGTCTACACAAACAAGCTGCACATAATGCAGGAAGCCAAGAGTTCAGTCTAAGGTTCTTTCAGGTGTACAGAGCACATGATGAGCCCGTCAGTAAATGGCCATAGACTCCTATTATTCATAAAATTTGGGCCCTTGGTTGACCATGGGGAGTCCTTCTCAGCAGATAAATCCCTTCTCAGTGTTTACATCCCTGCTCTTTGTTTCCATGATGCAATGGGTCACTTTTGAGACTCAGCAAAGTGAGCCCAGGATGGCCATCAAGATTAGGGCATTTGGTGGCCAAAACAGCTACAGAGCAAGTGGAGTCTCATCCCAAATTAGCCACTGTCTTTGTGTTTTCTTGAATAGGCACTCAAGGCCGCATCTTTGTCAGCCTTCTCATCTTACCAAAGAACAACCCAACCATAATTGTGTGCATTTTTCTGTGGCAGGAAAATGAAGTAAGGTAGAAAATTGTGGAGGTTAGCACTCAACTTTGGTCAGATTCTCAATCCTACCTCACACTCTGTGGTAAAAAAACAAAGTATGTATAGGTTGGGAGGGGGCGGGGTAGGGTTGAGAGGTGAGTGGATACAGAAGACACTTCTCTTAAAGGCAATATTTGGAAAACAAAATTTCTTGCCCCAGTAGAGAAAATGTATACAATGGAAAATTCCTTATTGCCTATAGCACTTGCTTCTACTTGCTTCTGCTACAGGAGCTATTTTATAACTCTGTAAATTGTAAGTAAAGGATAGACATGCAAATTCTGTCCTGTCTGGTTTAATTGACTTCCTTCTCCCCTGTGGGGGTGAAAAAAACAGTTCACCTCCATTTGCAATTCATTTTAACATTCTTTACTCCATATAAACTGGGCTGCTTCTTTTTAAAATCAGTTATAACAAGTGCCTGGTTCCCTAAGTAATTATGAGTAAAATCAAATCTTTAACACATGTTCACTTTTATATAGGTATGAGGGTCACAGTTTTACTTTTTTCTGAATATTCTCTTGTAACACCCTTGTAAGACTTCTTTCTGAGGCAGCAGCAGAAGGAAACATGGTGGTGGCCTTCAGCCTGGAGGCTAGTACTGGGTCATCTGATCTGCAGGTAAGGGACAGATGGCTCTCACAGAGCTGTGCTCTACAGAGGGAGCAAATTGGCTCTTGGCAAGGGACATGCCCTCTCTCCCCTCTAACCTTGCAGGTTAATACCACCATAGAAACATGAAAATGGTTACCGATCAGGAGAAGACATACTTCCCATTTTCAAAGGCATTACTTCAGGTCCTCTCTCAGCTTGTTTCCCACGCTCTCTACTAGCAGATTGCTACATGGGAGATCTGCAGTCTCACCCAGTGGGCAGGGCTGGGTTTCTGCAACCCCCTGAGCTTTGCCAACACACAATGATCAGTGGCATTCTTAAAATTCCTGACATAGCAGAGAAGCCAGGCTTGGCCCCACAAATGCCCTTGAACTGAGGTTCTGACCCTAATGGGGCATTTATCTTTTATTCACAGCCAGAGGTTAGGACCTATTTATGTAAATCCTCTGCCAAGGGTCAATCCATCTTGACCTCCTGGTTTTCAGTTCTCTAATTGTCTCAGGTATTTTTTAGACCCCTTTGGAAACTCTTCATTCAGTGAAAAAGCTTTGGGGTCAATAAGAATTCGGTTACAAAGGGAACGGGTGTGGGGGGGTGGGGGATGGGGGGGCTGGAATTGTTGAGGAGGCTTCCTTTGAAGTGTTCTAAGAAGCTTTCAGAGGCCACCCAGTTTACAAAGTAAAAACAGAAATGACCTCATGCACCCCATTTTATTCACGGAAAATAAGCTTTCTTGAAAAGGTATCTTCACCTAAGAAGTTTCTTAGAACACACATTGTGCAATTTCAGCTTCCTAGAGCATGTATTGTCCAATCTCAGCGGTGGTAAGGGGCTGGGAAAGGAGCTATTAGAATTGAGGGCCTATGGGCGGGTGCTGGCTTCTCAGGCAATTGTCCCCAGTTAATGGGCCCAGCACCTTCCCAGCTTTGCATTTTAAAAGGAGGCCCCAGAATAGTGAGAAAATACTTGATTCCTAAGAACTAACTCAGGTTACAGAGATTTCAGACCACATGGGAAGCCAGCAGGGGAGATATTTAGGGGTCAGCAGGTCTTCTGGGGGCCCTCAAATCATTCTTGATTGAGAGCCTTGTGCTCTAGCCTTTAACTCACAGTAATAAAGACTTTCAGGGAAGGAATCCCTAGGAAACCAGCCCAACTGTTTAACAACCCCGACAAGGAATTTCTCTTTTTCACTAACTAAATTTTCATCTTCTCTACCTTAAGCCTGTTGGATTTTCACGCTCCATTTTCAATAGAAAAGTGGGCAGAATCTTGTCTTAAAACAAACAGAAACATTGTTTTCTTCATTTGCTGCCATCTTTTTATTGTGAAAAACTTCAAATATACAAGAAAGTTGAAAGAACAATACGATAAATACCCCATATCCCCACCATTTAAATTTAACAAATGTTAACCTTTTGGTGTATTTTCTTTATATGCAGAACTATATATACAAATTTACTCATGCATGTATATGTGTATTTTTGCTAATCTATTTAACAGTAAATTTAAGGTATGACACTTCACCCCAAATATTTCAGCTTGCAAATCTTAATATAAGTTCATTCTCTTATATAAATATCATAACATCTCGCACCCTTAAGAAAATTAATGGTAATTTTTCAATATCATTTTACTCTCAGAATCTCTATCTTCAAATCTTCCCAATTTACACTATAATGTCTTGTAGCAGTTTCTTTTTAAAATCAGGATTCATGGGGGGCGGGGGAGGAAGGAGACTCATGTAATACTTTAAACAATAAATTATTTAAATTAAAAAAATCAGGATCCAATCATAGTTCATGTTTGGTTTCTTTAGTCCCCCTACTTCTTTTTTTAATGACATTATCTTTTTTAGAGACTTTGTATAAAGTCTTGCATTCCGGATTTATCTGATTATTTCCTTGTGGTGATATTTAACTTGTTCTTCTATCTCTTAGATTTCCTGTTGTTATGAGTTGAATTGTGTCTGTCCCCTGAAATCATATGTTGAAGCCCTAACCCCCAATACTTCAGAATGTGACCTTATTTGGAAATAGGGTTGTTGCAAATGTAATTAGTTAAGATGAGGTTATGCTGGAGTAGGGTAGATATCTAATCTGAAATGACTGGTGCCCTTATAAAGGGGAACATGTAGCAATAGACACACAGAAGGAGAACACCATGTAAACATAAAGGCAGAGCTTATGCTTCTACACATCAAGGAATGCCAGACTGCCAGCAAACCACCAGAAGCTAGGAGGGAAGCATGGGACAGATCCTTTTCATAGCCTTCACAAGGAACCAACTCTGCCCACATCTTAATCTCACACTCCTAGCCTCCATAACTGTGAGACAATAAATTTCTGTTGTTTACTCCCACCCAGTTTGTGATCATTTGTTATGGCAGTCCTAGCAAATGAATA
Organism: Myotis lucifugus; assembly: GCF_000147115.1. Taxonomy (NCBI): domain Eukaryota; kingdom Metazoa; phylum Chordata; class Mammalia; order Chiroptera; family Vespertilionidae; genus Myotis; species Myotis lucifugus. Next base: position 4,821,237 of record NW_005871124.1, read on the forward strand.
TACCTGTAAACTGGATGTTAGGTCTGGAGGCTTGAATAGAATCAGGTTAAGAATACTACATAGATGATGCTCTATAATCACTGTCTTGAAATTCTTTGCAATTTTATCTTTATACTAGAGGCCCAGTGCATGACATTCGTGCACTAGGGGGAGTCCCTCAGCCTGGCCTGCACCCTCTCAGAGTCCAGGCCCCCCTCCCCAGGGGTCCTTAGCGCTGCCACGGAGGCAGGAGAGGCTCCCACAACCACCACTGCACTTGCCAGCTGTGAGCCTGGCTTCTGGCTGAGCAGTGCTCCCACTGTGGGAGAGCACTGACCACCAGAGGGAGCTCCTGTATTGAGTATCTGCCCCCTGGTGGTCAGTTCACATCATAGAGACCAGTCATTCCACCGTTTAGTCCATTTGCATACTAGCCTTTTACTATATAGGATTTGTGTTTGGTGAGTGGAGTCCAATGGGATAATGGAGCATGAACTAGAGCAGCAGTTCTCAACCTGTGGGTCGAGACCCCTTTGGGGGTCGAACGACCCTTTTACAGGGGTCGCCTAAATACATCCTGCATATCAGATATTTACATTACAATTCATAACAGTAGCAAAATTACAGTTATGAAGTAGCAACGAAAATGATTTTATGGTTGGGGGTCACCACAACATGAGGAACTGTATTAAAGGGTCACGGCATTAGGAAGGTTGAGAACCACTGCACTAGAGGCTTGGAGCCTCAGCTTATGAGTAGGTTCCTAGGACAGATTCTTCAGGACCACTCCCTCAACCCCCAGTGCCATAGGCCCTGCCCAACCTCCCTGTCTCCAAAGTTTCTCAGCAACTATTGTTGACCTCTGTACCCAATGGGAGCCTGGGTTTGAGTGCAGGAAAGGTAAGGGTTGAATGTATTTGCCCTACCACATCTTGGGATAAGGCATGGTGGTGGTGTTCACACCCCAGGCTATAATACCACATCAAATTCAGCAGATGGCTAGGCAAGGATAGCCTCTCATCCAGCACCAATTCAGGTCCCTAGTGCATCTCAGCACTGAGGCTATAATACGATTGGAAGACTCCCATTAGGTGTTGGTTTGGGGCAGCAGGCCCATGGGAAGGGAAGATGCTTGGCTTGACTTCCCTGCCTCTAACCAAGAGGGCACATCACATTGCATTAGCCTAGAGCAGCGGTTCTCAACCTGTGGGTCACGACCCCTTTGGGGGTCGGACGACCCTTTCACAGGGGTCGCCTAAGACCATCAGAAAACACATATATAATTACATATTGTTTTTGTAATTAATCACCATGCTTTAATTATGTTCAATTTGTAACAATGAAAATACATCCTGCATATCAGATATTTACATTATGATTCATAACAGTAGCAAAATTACAGTTATGAAGTAGCAACAAAAATAATTTTATGGTTGGGTCACCACAACATGAGGAACTGTATTAAAGGGTCGCAGCATTAGGAAGGTTGAGAACCAATGGCCTAGAGAGTCCAGGAATGGGAACCTGGCAACCATCAGGCTGGAGTGCCTGCATGCCCCATATCATGGAGCAGAGCCCCTGGGTGCCTATGAGCATCTGCACTTGCCCCCTGAGTGTTCCTGTGCAAAGTGAGTATCCCATACCTAGACAGACCCTTTCCCCTTCCTCCTACCCTCCTGAATCTGGTTTATGTTAGTATCTTCTGACAGCTCAAGGCAGTCTCCAGGACAAGTCACAAAATACAAGTTATAAAATTTTAGTTATTCCACATGCAAATTAAGTGCTCTTACACAGAGGAAAACATCGATGTGAGAGAGACGCATCAATTGCCTCCTGCATGCACCCCGAGAAGGAACCTGCAACCCAGATAGTGTCCTTGATCAGAATCAAACCTGAGACTCTTCAGTCAGCAGGCTGATGCTCTATCCACTGAGCCAAACCAGCTACAGCCAGGGGCATTTGCTTTTGAAACAGCCACTGCACAATATAAAGATGAAGGGTAAAATTCATGCTAATTAAAAATTGGGCAGAGGATCTGAATAGACATTTCTCCAAAGAGGACATACAGAAGGCCAAAAGACATATGAAAAAATGCTCAACGCCACTAATCATCAGAAAAATGCAAATCAAAACCACAATGAGATATCACCTCACACCTGTCAGAATGGCTATTCATAAAAAAAAAATCAACAAACAAGTGCTGGCGAGGATGTGGAGAAAAAGGAACCCTCGTGCACTGCTGGTGGGAATGCAGACTGGTGCAGCCACTGTGGAAAGCAGTATGGAGTTACCTCAAAAAACTAAAAATGGAACTCCCATTTGACCCAGTGATCCCACTTCTAGGAATATATCCCAAGAAAACAGAAACACAAATCAGAAAGGATATATGCACCCCTATCTTCATAGCAGCACAATTTACAATAGCTAAGGTTTGGAAACAGCCCAAGTATATGAATGGATAAAAACTTCTCCAATGGTCAAAACAAAAACTCTATAGCCATTATGTAATAACTCCCTTTACTCCTCTGCCCTCACCCAGCCCCTGGTAACTTCCATTTTATTCTCTGTCTCTATATACTTTTTTATTTGATCTTTCTAGCTTCTCTCATTATCATGTTCCCAAAAGATAGTATATATTTGAAGGGAAGACAGAAATTGCAGCAGCCACAAAATAAATACATAACACTAATAAATGTCAACTACAATAACAAGAAAAACTAAAGTGATTTACTAACTTCTAGGAGTTTTAGGTAATTATTTCATTTAACGTATATATTAACATTGCAGGAAAGATATCATTAGTACCACTTTATGAATGAAAACATTTAATCTTGGAGAGGTTAAATAACTAAGCCAAAATCATGCCTATATAAAAACTAGTGGCCCGGTGCACGAAATTTGTGCACATTAAAAGGGAATTCATTAGAGGAAATATTTTAATATTGCTATTTGCCCTTTTTCTATAATAAAAGTGTCAGAGATGAAAGAAAATTAGTCAAATGTATATGAAAATCTCCCTCCTGTCAGAGTCTGGGGCGCACCACGGAACCCAGAGTCAAGTCCCCGCCCACCTGCGGGTGCCTCGAAATCACATGAGACCCAGATCTGGCCGGCCCCACCTCCATCAAGCCCTGCAGGGCAGGGGGCACAGACTCAGGTCCCCCTACCCAGCGCCAGGTGGGGGGCACAGCCTAAGGTCCCCCGTCAAGTCCTGCTGGGCGAGGGGCATGGCCTCAGGTCCCCTGGCCCTAGTGCAAGGGCACAAGGGTGCGAGGATGTGACAACCATTTGCATATTAGCTCTTATTATATAGGATTATATAGGATGATGGAGTAGCAATAAGAATGCAAGTACATTCGGCACTAGAGCTTTTGCACTCCCCTCTGTGAAGAACTGAATTGAATCTAGGAACTCTCATTTAGAAAGAGGCAAGACATTCACTAGGGCCAGGTCTTTTCTTGTCCCAGATCCCAGAAATAAAATATCAGACTCTAGTCCTGTATTAATTTGCTAGGGCTGCCATAACCAAGTGCCACAAACTAGGTGCTTAGGACAGAAATTTATTTTCTCACAGTTCTGGAGGCTAGAAGTCTAACATCAAGATGTTGGTATGTTTGATTTCTTGGGAGGCCTCTTTCCTTGACTTGCACATCTGCCTTCTCCCTGTGTCCTCACATTGTCTTCCCTCTGTGAATGAATGTCCCAAGTGCCTCTTTCTGTGTGAAAAGTTTCCTCTGACACCCTAATGGCCTCATTTTACTTAATCACCTTCTTAAAGGCCCTATTTCTGAATTCAGTCACATTCTGAGATAGTAGGGACTAGGGATCCAATGTATAAATTTGGGGGTGGGGCAACAAAATTCAGCCCATAACAGGCCCTGAGACTTGGGAAAAAGAAAGTTTATAACCAAGATAAACATCTCCACAAAAAATTGTATGTGATTCAAGTACGTACAATCCTTCTGTTCACTTATGTTTTTCATCTTGTCCAGTGTCTTTCAAACTTTTTACTACACCCATGCATAAAATGTTATGGTCAATGCATGCATACATATTTTTATAAAACCAAACCAGTTTCACAATTAAATCTGATTTTAATATGTGAAATGCATTCTGACACTTTCTACTGTTTTCTATTTTATTTTGTTCTTTTAAATTAAAATAACTGCTGGTTGTCCCTCACTGCATTGATTTTAGGAACTATTCTTCTTAACGAACTGCTATTTGAATATTAATGTTCTGATTTGTGTTATCAGCTGTGACTGTCAATTTTTTTCATTCTATCACTGTTCATCGCTGTTCTCAAAGCTCTAATCTCCTTCTCCCACCACCCTACACATGTATTAGATCAATTGGACTTTGTGTTTTTCAAAGTCTTTACGCACTCATCCATTAGTTTCAGTCTCTAATTCCTTCATTTCTGTCAACTGCCCAGGAAACTGTGGCCCCATTTCCTCTGTAACAAATAGAAAATTGCCATCTAATGGTGGAAGAGAGACAATGCAGGCTTACATTTAGCATCCTTCCTCCCAATTCTCTCTCTCTCTCTCTCTCTCTCTCTCTCTCTCTCTCTCTCTCTCTCTCTCTCTCTCTCTCCTGTCCTCCTCCATCACCCGTTTCTGGTGTAGTTTTCAAAAACACTTACCAGCATTTTAACAGGAACTCTGTCCTTTCAGAGACTTTCAATGAATCTTCCTGAAGTGATATTGCATTCTGTAAATTTAGCTACTCCTTTCACAGAAGTTTGAAGATCTGCGTGCTAGATGCAGCTCTGTCCTCTACTAGCTGTGTGACCTTGAACATACCACCTACCTCTCTGAGTCTCAGTTGTCTTAACCACAAAATGAGCATGATAAAACCAGCCCTGACAACTTCCTTGGGTTGTCTTGTGGTTCAGCAAAGAAAATACAGCTTGTTTCTGTTCCTCTCCGCTGCTGTCTATTCTCAACTCACCAGCCAGATCCTGTTAAAACTAAATCAGATCATGTCACTCCCTGCTCAAAACCCTCCACTGCTTTCTCCGAGTAAAAACCCAAGTCCTTACAGTCACCAAGAAGGTCCTATATAATGTAATCTGTTCAACTCCCTGACACCATAGGGCAGAGACATTGGAGTGCCACTGCCAGCTTCCATGGGGCCTGGGGTGGGGGTTGGGTGGAAGGTCAGCATCCTGCTTGGCCCCATTGGAACCCTGGTGGAGGTTGTGACGTGGTTGGCTGGAGTAGGGCTGGGTATTTTCAAAATCTTTTCTGCCCAGTAAGGCCACTTTTTCTGTTTCCTTGACTCGGGGAAACAGGCCTTTCTTGAGGCATTTTGTTTTTCTGCCTATTGACAGTTCCACGTTGGAGGCTTCTTCAGCCCCTTGTCCAGGATATATGGGTGGCAATAAGGAAGCTGAGGAAATTGACTACCTTATTGTTCCTCAAGTTCTGAGGTCCCTAGACAGTCTGCCTTCTTCTTTCTACCTTGCACAATCTTCCTATGCTTATTTGTGTGTTTTTTCCAGGTTGTTGTTTTTTGTGTGTTTTTACTATAAGAGGTAGGACCTGTGAGGAATGAGTCTACTCCATCTTGCACAGAACTGAAGGTGGATACGAGATTTGAGAGCCTCTGAGAAGGGCCTGGATGTTAAAAACAGAATGTTTTTATGTGCTGCCTTAGAGAACCCTTTCCACATAGCACTGAAGAATCACCTTCTCTAGGAAGGGCCAAGGAACTCCCATGAACCTGTCCCAAAAATACAAAAAGTGAGGCAACCAGCTAAGGTTGTGGAGGTTTTACTCTGAACAGAGGCATCCCACTGAGATAGTGAATAGGGATTCATTTCAGCCACATTCCCCTTTCAAAACTCTGTGCCCTGATGTGAGAAATTCATAAGGAAGATGTTTAATTCACTTACTAACCAGGAGCACCATTTTCTCTGCACCAAGGTGCTATATGAACGAGGAGGCACTGAATATAGAAGTTATGTTTTCACCAGAATACCTCCTTACTATAATAACCATACTCTTCCTCTCTGATTATGGACTCAGAGCTTGGTCTTTGGCTTTCTGGAGAAAAAGAGGTCTCCTCAAGGCCGCTGTCCTTTTTGGTTTTCCCATCAATAGGAACCTTTTCACTTTCTATCTTAAAAATTTTGTTCCACTGCTGGCACCCTTTTTTTTCAGAGCTTGTAGGGATATTTTTAAAAATATCCATTTGAGCCCTAGCTGGTTTGGCTCAGTGGATAGAATGCTGGTTTGAGGACTGAAGGGTCCTGGGTTCGATTCAGGTCAGGGGCACATGCCCAGGTTGCAGGCTCGATCCCCAGTGTGGGGTGTACAGGAGGCAGCCGATCCATGATTCTCTCTCATCATTGATGTTTCTCTCTTTGTCTCCCTCTCCCTTCCTCTCTGAAATCAATAAAAATATATTTTTAAAAATATATCTATTTGAACAGTTCACTAGGATTTGGAAGAAAGGCAAGGCAAATACAAGTGTTGGTTTCTCATCTTGTACTTGAAATCAGACGACCTTTGAAAAATTTATCCAGCCTGTCTGTGGCCTATCAATCCTAAAATAATAAAAGATGCAATGAAATAAAGTGAGAAAAAATTTACAATGTAACTGAATTCTAAACAATACTGATATCAGAAGTTTATAAAAGAGGAAACAATAGACAAAAGACTTTGTAGCTCAGCCTGGCTGGGGGGTTCGGTGGTTGGAGTGTCCTCCCATACACAAAAGGTTGCAGGTTCAATTCTCGGTCAGGACACATACCCAGGTTGCAGGTTCAACCTCCAGTCCAGGGGCGTACGGGAGGCAACCAGTCTATGTTTATTTCTCACATTGATGTTTCTTTCTTTCTTTCTTTCCTTCTTTCTCTCTCTCTCTCTCTCTCTCTCTCTCTCTCTCTCTCTCTCTCTCCCTTCTTCTCTTGCTAAAGCCAATAAAAACATATCCTCTGGTGAGCATTTTTTAAAAGTGCTAAATTCCTTTTAAAAAGTAATAGAATATTCCACATAAATAGGTTAAATGAGAAAAAATCTTATGTTAGTATTACATCACCAAAAGAGATATGGTAAAATTCAATACTCATTCTTGTTAAACCTATTAGCAAACAATAAAGAGAAACTTTCTCAACTTGAAAAAAAGGTTTATATAAGAAAGCAACATCAAATATCACACTTAGTGATGGAATAAATGTCAAGATATTTTTTAAAAGATAATCATTATGACTGGTATTATTCCATATTGCCCTAGAAGACATAGGTAATATGATTTTTTAAAGGAAGTGATTTAATTGTCATCTCCCAAGGCAGACTTAGTAAGTTGAGGGTCTTATATAAGATATATAATACAAGATAAATATAAAAAATTAATAGCTTCCCTATGCTAACTATAATCAGATATAAGCTATAATGACAAAATATTCCACTTACAATGGAAGCAAACCTATTTTAAAATCTAAGAATAATTTTAACAAGAAATTGATAAAAACTATATTAGAGTATGAAACTTCACTGAAAAAATCTGATTGAGTGAACAGATATACTAAGTTACTAGAGGGAAGACTCAATATTATAAATGCCTTGGCTGTCCCCAACATAATTATGAAATGTTAAATAAAACTGTTATAATTCTATGTTCTCCATGTCAAATGTAACCTCCTCAAAAAGGCTTTCCCTCACCACTCTATCAAATATTTTCCTTGCTCCCTCTTTTGTAACACTCTAGCCTTCCAATTTGTTCTAGTCTTTTTTATAAGTAAACTAGAGGCCCGGTGCATGAATTTGTGTACTGCTGGGTCCCTCAGCCTGGCCTGCGGGTATTGGGCCAAAACTGGCTCTCCAACATCCCCCAAGGGGTCCCGAATTGTAAGAGGGCGGTTCTCAGGTGACGTACCCTGGAATCGGGCTCCCTCCTCTCTGGTTCCGGGTGCATCACCCAAGAACTGAGAACCGCAGCTGGCAAGTCACCACAGCTTGGCAGTTCCTGCATTGAGCATCTGCCCCATAGTTACCAGTTGGACGGTCGGACAGTTGGATAGTCGCTTAGGCTTTTATATATATAGCTAATATAAAGCACTAACTTTATATTACATATTTATTTGCTTTCTCTTTTACTTGTCTATTAGAAATAAGTTTCATGAAAGCACATTCTTTTTCTTTTTTATGCTTCAACTTTAACTTTTACTTATTTTTTATTTATTTATTTTTTGACTTTTAATTTATTGATTGATTAAGGTATTACAGATGTGTCCTTCTCCCCCCATTACCCCTACACACACACTCATGCCTTCACCCCCCTATTGTCTGTGTCCATTGGTTAGGCTTATATGCATGCATACAGGTCCTTTGGTTGATCTCTCCCCCTTACCCCCACCGTCCCCTACCTTCCCTCTGAGGTTTGATGGTCTGTTCGATGCTTCTCTGTCTCTGGATCTATTTTTGTTCACCAGTTTATGTTGTTCATTATATTCCATAAATGAGTGAGATCATGTGATATTTATCTTTCTCTGACTGGCTTATTTCACCTAGACACACCAATCAGAAAGGATATATGCACCCCTATGTTCATAGCAGCACAATTCACCATAGCTAAGATTTGGAAACAGCCTAAGTGCCCATTAGCAGATGAGTGGTTTAAAAAACTGTGGTACAGCTACACAATGGACTACTACGCTGCTGTAAAAAAGAAGGAGTTCTTACCATTTGCAAATCATGGATGGAACTGGAGGGCATTACTTTCTTTTTCTTATTCACCACTGTTTCCTCAGATGCCAGAACTGTGCCTGGTACATAGTAAGTGCTCAATAAATATTTGTTGGATGAATGAATAAATGAACAAATGAAAGGCATAACATATTACTTTCATGAATTCAGTTATATATTAAAGTATTGAGTAGGAGATATCTTTAGGGGCTCTACTTCTAGGATTAGATAATAATATATATTTGTGATTTTGACATCCCTAATGACAAGCAATTGAAAATATTTGATATTTTTTGTTCCCTTGAGTATTTAATCTCTCACTCTCAAGTATCATGAAAATTTTAATTGGTGGTGTCCAGTTGAATAAAATTTTACTCTACATGTATGAAGCTTGTAACTATTCTTTCAGATTTTTGCAGGATGAATGAATTTATAACTAAATTCATGATGCCAAACCTCCGTAGCAATTTCCTTAGTTTAGTGAATGAAAAACCATTCATAGCAGATATATTTCTCAAATCCCCTAGCTCAGGGGTAGGCAACCCCTGGCACACGTGCCAAACATGGCACGCCAGTAACTTTTGCTGACACGCGAAACCCTCTCTTCTTCAAGGTTCTTCACATACGACACCTTAAGAGATATCAAGTAGGTGTAACATGTTCTCAAAAAATTAGGGTTGGCACGCAGAAGAATTTTGAGTCAGAGATTTTGCTGGTTTTGGCACGCACTCACAAAAAGTTTGCCCACCCCTGCCCTAACTTCTTCTAATCCTACATTATCTGTTAACTTTCTTATTCTAAACAGTCCATGGGCATTCTTCATTATGATGCTTAAGGCAAGAGGAAAGTAAAATGTCATGACCTCTTTTGATATTATGAAAACGATTATTTTACCAGTAGGAATAGATGGGAAAGGTTGTTTATTGGTCAATAACTATTTCTATATTCTGTGTGCCCTTAACTAGAACTTGACACTTCTTCCAGGATATGTCAGTCAAAGGACTTTTTATCTTCATGAGACGGTCATTTCTAGTTTTTCCTGTGATAAAATGGGAGAACTTTGAATCCCTTACCTAATAGTCTAAGTAAACAATCCTTTCAATCAGGGTGGGGAAAAAGGTAGAAAATAGCTATGTACAAGAAGAGTTAAATAGAACAGAGTCTGTGTCATAAGAAGAAAATCAGCCAACGAGAAATAGATGCATGGGTCATTGCTTGTTCTACATCATTTTGGGGGGTTAAATACTCTACGATGTGCTTCAGGAGGCTAATACACCAGTATGCTTCATAACTCATCCATCTCCTTGTCAGGCTTTAACATTTTCCAGCACATATACATTTCTGTTTGATGCACTCTAAGTCCTCAATTTCCCTCATACTTGTCCTCCAATCAACATCCCTTTGAAATATGATCTCCACCTTCTCTCCTTACCTAAACCTTATCTACCCTTCTAAGTACCAATCAAATCTCACCTCCTTGAACCCTTCTCTGACATTATCCGTAGAGATCACTGTCTTCTCTGAATTCCTAAATTACTTCTCAGGGACAATGCACTACAAGTCTGAGGAACACAAATATAAGACATTGTCCCTGTCCTTCACCTCACACTGCCCAAGGAGTTTCTCATTTATTTAAACAAATTAAACAAACCAAAAATATACCACAATGGAAGGAACATTGCCAGTAATTAATTAATTGCTTGAGAATTTAAAGAAAGAAGAAATTACTGAGCCCTGAAGTAGTTTGGAAAGGATTTGCCAAGAACACACTTGACCTAGGTCTAAGGGGATGGATAGGATACAGATATATGGAGAAGAGAGCATTATAGGTGGTCAGGACAGAAGTAAATAAATAATTGAGATGGAAAAGAACAAGATATATTCCAGGAGGAAACAGGAAAAATGCCTGGACTATATTATTTTTTTTAAAATATATTTTTAATTCATTTCAGAGAAGAAGGAAGAGGGAGAGAGAGATAGAAACATCAATGTTGAGAGAGAATCATTGATTGGCTGCCTCCTGCATGCCCCACACTGGGGATCGAGCCCACAACCCAGGCATGTGCCGTTGGCTGGAATCGAACCTGGGACCTTTCAGTCTACAGGCCAATGCTCTATTCACTGAGCCAAACCAGCTAGGTCAAGGACTATATTCTTTAATGTACTTACCATAATAAGTGCTCAGAAAGTATCATTGATTGATAGAATGAACTGAGAAAAGTAATATTTTTGCCAGGTAATAATCTGCCATTCTGTGAATATATAAACAGAAGATAGTTTCATTTTAAGGAAGTATAAGAGCTTTAAGTTCCTACAAATATGAAACATTAATTATCTGGTTATCATATCTACTGATAGGCAGTATTATTAAGATAAGCTAAAGAGAACTCATCTTTTAAAATTTAATTTAAATTAATAATAGAAATATAAGTATGATCTCAATTAATAATATTACTAATGGTTGCTCTCTATATATGGCTGTCAAAAATGTCAATATGTAAGTTAAATATCTACAAAAATATGTACACTTTTCCCTTTTATTATATAGTTAACCTTTTTATTTTTTATTTTTGAAAATGCCTCTTTTGAGAGGTGATGTCTTCTACGAATAAGGACTTATGTACTCAAGTAACCATTAGATATATTGTTTCTGTAGAATAATAAATGATTACAAGAAGAACATATCTATTTCTGGTTCCCAGACCACCATTCCACAGTTGCTTGAGGCATAATGACAGCAACCTTGAGTAAAGACTTTTCTCTTGCTGAAATCTGCAACATGTATCAGCAAGAATGTCTGCTGTGGACTTGTAAGACCTGCTCCCTCATGCCTGACTTTGAGCAACAAACTGATCACATCACAGCTTTCCCCCCATAAGTGTCAGACAACCTGACTCAACTTTGAAAAACCTAACTGCCCAATTGCTTAATTTCATTAATCAAATAAGCTTGTTTGTGTTCTGTGAGTGTGTATGTTTATGTGTTATGTATACGTGAGCTAAAACGGTTAGTTACAGATTATAAAAACTCTAATTTAAAACCAAAACAAGAAAACTAGGTCTCAGGGAACATAAACCAATATGTCCGAATCATGACTACATGTGGGGAAGATGTCACATTTTCTCCACTAAGGCACCTTTGACAAGGTCAGTTTCTTCACTCCCATGAATAATCTTTTGTGGGTCACTAGTTAGGCCCTTACATAATAACAAAGAAATTAATAAGAAAGCCTGATGTTAAATCAAAGAGATGAGAATTATTTCTCACTAAGAATGAGAAAGCTATTTTCATATAGTTAAGCAAATGAAGTGAAGTGTTTTGTTGAGTTAAACACAGGTTTAGTTAATTCATACAAAGGTACTTGAAAAGTTAGAGTTTTCAGTAGAGATGTTACTCTCAAAGAATACTCATGAGAGAGAAATATGAAAATGAAATCAAGTTGGAAGAGAAAATTAATACATACAATTGTTACAATAGACCAGCTAATGTTGGTCTTAAAATTCAGTTATGAGAATAATATAGAAGCTGAACACGCCTTAATTAATACAAGTGAGAATGAACAGTTGCTTTCTGCCCCTAATTGTACCAAGAATTCCTCTTAAAGAGTATGTTCAAAATAGTACAGAGTTAAAAAATGGGCAGAGAGCAGTTTACAACTTCCCCTTCACAGCTAACCATCCTCAAACATACTGTGCTCTAAATTCAAAGTAGGCATAAGACGTGAAAATTCTTCTAGTCTTGCTCTAGATACATGTCTTTTCATTTATCATAAAGTCTCATGCTCCCCAGAATCATAGAATTTGGCATTTATCTGAAAATGTGATGGGGAAAACACATAGGTAACAAGTTTGCTTTGATAGTCAATGACACTTAGATCGTTGTTCATGTCAATTATTTCTCCAATTATGGAAACATTATCAATTTTAGTTGAAGATATAATTCTGGCATTCAGAGTCACTTTTTTCTTCTAATTTTTTGGCTTGGGCCAGAGTTACCCAGCATTTGATGACATGGGTTGCAGGGCTGCAGTCTTTTATCTGCCCTCCCACACAAGTACCTGCCCATAGCAAATAGCTCCAACATGTCTGCTTACAAGTCCGTAAATCCCATTGAAACCAGGCCAAAAAAACCTAGGAAACTGGAAGAGAGTGCATTCTGAAACAACCTAACAAAACGGGTTGCTTTTTCTAACATATTTTACCAGTACGTTTCTTTTGAGAACACACAACTAAAAGTGGACAGGCCAATTGTGATGGTTAATTTTGTGTAAACTTGACTGGGCTAAGGGATGCCCAAATACCTGGCAAAACATTATTCCTGGGTGTGTCTGTGAAGGTTTTGACAAAGAGGTTAGCATTTGAACCAGTAGTCTGAGTAAAGAAAATCACCCTCACCAATATGGGTAGGCATCATCCAATCACTGAGGGCCTGAGTAGAACAAAAAGATGGAGGAAAGGCAAGTTCGCTCTTTGCTTGAGCAGAGATATCCATCTTCTCCTGCCCTTGGACATCAGCACTCCTGATTCTCAGGCCTTCAGACTCAGACTGAATTACACCACCAGCTCTCCTGGTTCTCCAGCTTGCAGACGGCAGATCATGGGACTTCTTGACTTCCATAACCACAAGAGTCAATTCCGGCAATAAAACTCTTCTTATATATTTATATTATATATACACACACACACATATATATATTTATTTATATTTATATTTATATGCATATACCATATTGGTTATGTTTCCCTGGAGAATCCTGAATAATACACCAATGTTTCAGTGGAATGTAGAAAGCATGGCTTTTTATATAACCTGGCGATATACCCTTATACAGTTAAATCCAAACTTCCAAGGTAGAAAGTGACAGTGGAAAGGAATGATCATATTCGAATTGTTAAAATATCCATAGGGAAGACATATAAGGTCACCACAGTGTGTTATAAAACATCAGTCATTAGCTATCTCATCCTGACATTAGTCTCAAATTTACCTTCAGAATACCTGAGTTTAAGCAAGAAAAATTAGCTATACTTGGAAATGTGGGAACAGAATCCTAATGGGAACTAAAATAATTAACTTGTCAAGAAAAACATATTTTCTTAACATACCTAAACAATTTCCCCCGAAGAGACAAAAGAGTTAGCAGTATCCTTAAAGGAGGAAATGAGAATATAAAGGATAACATCTCTAAAAGGAATTTTCTGCTTGCACACTGATTCTGCTTCATTACATTGATGATGTGCAGAAAACAAAATTAGGAATCCTCTGTGTTGACTAGGTTACCAGCCTGCATCAACAGTGGCCCTGCTCATGGACCAAGGGCTCAGCACACCCAATAGAAATGTACTGACATTGACCACAGCCCAGGCCCCACACCAACTGCTTTACCTGCATTTTATCATTTAACTCTCATAGCAACCATCTGAGATAGATATTTTTACTTCTATCTTAAAATAAAGAGACAAAGACATTGAAAGGCTAAATAACCTGTCAAGCTAGATGTATGGAGGCTAACACAACTAGTAAGTGACAGCCAGGAGACATCCTATGCCTTTCTGACTCCTCCCTTTAAGCAACTCTAACTCTTCACACCCAAGGCTTCATGGCTCTTTTTTCACAGATATTTAAAAGAGAATGCCATGATTAACTCACACAGCATGGAAAAGGTCATTATAAAAATCACAGAGGCTCTCTCTGATCTAGAAAAGGCCACAATATCAGTATGAAAAATAAAATTCAGTCAATCCAACATTAATTCACCACGTCTTAAGAAGTGAGTGCTAAATTTTATTTGCTAATATATCCCATTCCTAAAAGTGTTGTATAGCTAATATTTCTGTTTTAAATTAAAAAAGAAAATTATAGGTTTCAAAACTGTTAAAGATATCATGACAGTGCTTAAAACTTTTTAATTTAAATTCTTTATTGTTGAAAGTATTTCATATGTCTCCTTTTTCCCCCCATTGACCTCTCCCCACCCGCTCCTTGCCCTCCAGCACATGCCCTCACCTCTTCTACTGTCTGTGTCCATTGGTTAGGCTTATATGCATGCATACAAGTCCTTTGGTTGATCTCTTACCCCCACACCCTCACCCTCCCCTGCCTTCCTTCTCAGGTTTGACGGTCTGTTGGATGCTTCTATGTCTCTGTACCTATTTTTGTTTATCCGTTTATGTTGTTCATTATATTCCACAAATGAGTGAGATTATGTGATCTTTTAAAAAATTTAGATCATGTGATATTTATCTCTCTCCAACTGGCTTATTTCGCTTAGCATAATGCTCTCCAGGTCCATCCATGCTGTTGCAAATGGTAAGAGTTCTTTCTTTAATTTTTTTTTTTTTTTACTGAGAATTCTCAAAACCAGAGCTGGGAATAGCTGGTTTGAATTGTTTTTTTTTAAATAACTATTTTAGCAGACATATCCAGATGAAGCTCACATCTTGGAACTGTGAAGTCCTGGGCTGCTTGTTGGCAGAGGGAAGCAGGGAGGTAATCTATTACAACTCACACCTCAACTTCCCCTTCCATGCTTCCAGTCTCTACCTAAAAGCAAAACATCCCAAAAGAACTCAATTGTCATAAATCCCTCACCAGGAACAACTCTGATCTTCACTTCTCTACGACAGAAGTTGACACCACACCCAAACACATTGTCACAAAAGTATCATAACTCCCATTTATTTTCCTAAGGACCCATTTTATATTTCCCAAAAGATATTTGTGTTTTCATTACTGCCCCTTCCCGCTCCTCTTCTAAGAAGTCATTTGTCCTCCCAGAAGTACCCCTCTGCCCTTCCCCATCCCCTATTGATATTTAAGCTCCAAATTCTAACCTCTTCCTTGAGTCCCATTTTCCTGTGAACTGCCGAATACCTATGTGAAAATTATATATATATATATATATATATATATATATATATATATATATATATATATGTTAATCTGTCTTTTATCAGTTTAATTTGCAGACCTCCAAGCGCTGAACCTAAGAGGGTAGAGAAAGTTTTTTTTCCTCTCCCAAAGTTGGATTTGGCTCAAGGGACATAGTTTTCCAACCCTGTATTGAATAATAACATCAAATTAGCAGGAACAATAGCTGCTGTGTTTCTTCAGTTTCCCCTTTCAGACAAAACTTTGTTTCCAATTAGGATCAAAACACACTCAATAAAGGGCTTCTCAGAGCTGATATCTATGTTCCTGCTGCAGGGATGCAAAAATAAGCATGTGAAAATTTACTTATGACAGTCCAGTATAGAAATATTTGGCATTTTATCGAATCATTTTCTCTCTATATATTTCCCAATATATATCCTGTTGCTTTTAAACTCTGTTAATTGTTGGCATTGAAAATAGATTCTGTATTCAGAGTGATGTGCCATTCTCTACATATACTAACATTTTCCCCTTCTTAAAAATTCCTTTTTAATTGAGGGGGAAAGCACATAAAAATAAATCAAAATATTGAATTAAATATTAACTATGGTCTCGACTATATAACAAATGTTCACAGAATTGGTAAGTGAATACTTTTGTGTATTGCGAGAAAAATTTTGTTTCAATAGGGAACTCCATCTTTTATAGCACAACCTTCTGGGTTATCAGATTCAGGTCCTGTTCATTGTCTTTGAACTATTTTGCATTTCTTTGTAAATTGCAGGTAACTGATAGATATACAAACTCTACTTGTCTGATGGAGATTTGATTGACTTCCACTCCCTCTGGGAAAACCAGTTTTGGTTCCTTCCTGCAAATTAGACTGGATCCTGTTACTTTACCCAAATTGTCCATTCTTATCAAATGGTCGATTCTTCCAGTTTTCTTCCATATCTGACTCTCACCCTCCATACTAACATATCTAATTTTCTCCCTCCTTCCTGACTCCATCACTCACCAAGAACTAAAACCTGTCTGTCAAGATCTCTTTTGAGACTCTGGGCTCCCTTGCAGCTGGCCTTTTCCTCCAGGCCCTGAATAAACTTTGTAAGTTGAGTGTCAAAGACTTAACATAAACCTTGAAGAACTCACTATCAGAGTAGACCAGACATGGGCTGGAATTCTGCTTGGATAAGCTACCGTGTAAACTACTAAGGAAGTCCAGTGAAGTGCTCAAGTCATGCACACCTTTATATGAGAGGTAACCAAGACTGTGGACAATATGACCAAGAGCATGAGCATACGAACTGGAGAGCTTCAAGGAAGTCAATGAGCTGTGCTGCCTCACCAACTGCTGCTCACATAATTCTGGTCTCCAGAGATGGTTCATGCTCAGTAGCAACTGCTATACATTTGTTCCCCAAAACTTTTGCAACATTTTTCAGTCAATAATTACAGTCAAAGTGCCAAGAAAGAAATTTGTCAAATATCTATAATTCTTCTGACTCCTGAACAGATTTTCCTCCACCCATTTCTTGGAATCTAGTACACTGGTTCCCCTAAGTGTTAAACTGGCTCTTTATTTTATGTAACTTTTTATTTTTATATCAGTGTTTCTCTTTTTCACTTCACGCATCCCTCTTTTGAAACGCTAGATCTCTGGGATTCTAAAACAACTTAACCTTTGCCAGCAAATCTCAACAGATAGTTTAACTGGTTTTACAGGTATAATGCCAACAAGAATCCTAGAGAAACCATTTCTTAGACCCTACTTCCTCCACTTGGGAGGTTATGATCACCTGGGAGTTGTTAAGTTACTCATTATCTTTGTCTTGAACAAAAGGAGGGATGACCATATTGAATTTTATCTGAGCTCTGTGTTTCTAGAAAGTAGCAACAGTTAAGAAATCCCACAGCCCTTTCCAGGAAAGAATAAATGCAAAGAACCACTCTGCCCTTGGTACCCAAAGATAAGACCCACCTCCATCCTTCATCATTGGGGCTCCTCAAGACTCACATTAGACTCCCTGTCCACCCTGCCCCATGACTCCCTTGATTCCTTGCCTCTATAAGACCTCAGGGGTTCTCTTTCTTCTTTGAGGTATTCCTCATTAATGAACATTGTCCCTATTACAATAGCCTGAACAAAATAATCTCCTTAATTGGCCAGTGTCTTATTTTCTTTGATGAAATTTTTATAATCAACATTTATTATTGTAGGGGATGAAAAACTTAACTTTTCTTCTCTACCTTTCTAAGTTCTCCCATTGGGCCCTACAAATTAACCCAACAAAGACAAATTAACAAGAGATAAACAGAGTTTATTAATGTGTGCACTGTGCATAAACACAGGAATATTCAGAGATTAATAATTCAAAGGGGTAGTTAGAACTTAGTCTTATACATCATCTTAACAAAAAATAATATATTTTATTTTTAAAAATTTTTTGTTAAAAGTATTACATATGTCCCCCCCCTTTTCCCCCATTAACCCCTTCTAGCCCAGCCCTACCCCCTCCACCCTATTGGCTGTGTCCATGGGTTATGCATATATGCATACAAGTTCTTTGGTTGATCTCCTTCCATCCACCCACCCCTGTCTTCCCTCGGAGATTCGAAAGCTTGTTCCATGCTTCTATGTCTCTGAATCTAATTTGTTCATTACATTCCACTTATGAGTGAGACCATGTGATACTTTCTCTGACTGGTTTATTTTGCTTAGCATAACAGGTCCCTCCAAGCTGTCTCAAAGGGTAAGAGATCCTTCTTTTTTACTGCTGCATACTATTCTATGAAAACCAATACATTTCAGAGAAGTGACAAGACACAGAACAAGGACTTTGAGTTTTGGTGGGTGGCAAATTGTGGGAAGGTAAACATATGGGGAAACTAATGGAAAATAAGAGCTAGTTACTAAAGTTTGTTATATAGATTCCTCTGATGCCTAGAATTGTCTCAGTAATTAATCTTTTTGCATTTCTGGTAGAAAAGAAGGCAGAGATTTTCTCACTTCTCCTACTTTATCGCCTTTAGTTCAAAATAATCCTTATGCCATAGTAACATATTTTGGAGTGGCATAAACGAAACATTATTCTTATATTTAATAAAAAATAAGTAGCATAACAGGGTTTTTTTTCTTTCAAAAAGTATTTTGGTTTTCTGTGATCAAATGATGATTTTTTTAGTGGAAGAAAATGTTTTTTAGCTTTGTGGCAGTTACTTGGAATACATTTTTTGAGATAGCTGTAGTTGTGGATAATTATGATCTCCATTTCACTGTTGATGACACGGGCTCAGGGACATAGGCCTTATTGTGTCAGACATAGTCTGTGCTGACATTCCACATTCTTGCACCTCCTTCTATGCCTCTCCTGGTTCTCAGAGGTTAGAAGTCTGGGAACCACATTTCCTAGACCTCCTTGCCAGTAGGATTCTGGATTCATTTTAGGTTCCCCTAATGAAATGGATATGCACAAAATTTGGAAGGTGAAGAAAAGGCACCAGCAAGTAGAACTAGATATGTCAACAGATATGAATTTTTTTTCATTAGACTCCAGGTGTTTCTCTGCTAATCACCCTCCCTGATGCTGCTGGAAGCTGTGATAATGGGCGGCAGTCTCCTGTGGTTCCTTCTTTGGAAATCTGAAGCAAATTCTGAGCCCAGCAGTAAGCCTGAGAGCTAGCAGTGGCTTTCCCTGACCTTTGCTCCTCCAGCCCTTCCAACAGTCTTATAAGCATCTAAATATCTGCATTATCACCCCTTTTAATTGAAATACCGAAAGTCATTTCTGTTTTGTTGTCCCAATCCTGAATGATGCAGGGGTGCCTGACATTACAGACCTTTTCATCACAGAGCTAAACTTGTGATCCAGTTGTGTTTGATTCCATAGACCAAGTTGTCTACTACCTCCCTGGTTTGCCAGCAATGCCTGTATTACAAATTCCTCCGTGCCCCCTCACCTGCTCCTTGCACCATCACCTTCATTTTGATATATGACAACTCCATTTTGAAATCATCCCTGATTTCTGATATCCTCATGTCCAATCCACCAGTTCTGCAATTCTGCTCTATCTTCAACATATATCCAGAATATGACCACTTCTCACTACTGCCAGTACAAGCCAACATGATCTCCTCTTCTCCCTTTGACTGCCAACAATCTATTCTCAACACTGCAGCCCTGTCACTCCTCAGCTCAACACCTTCCAGTGACTTTAGCTCCCACCCAGATAAAAAATTCAAGTCCTTTCCATAGCCCTATCTTATTTTCTTCTGCTTTTCCTCCTCACTCCACATCACCATCCTCCTTGCTCTTCTTAAAACATGCTAAGTACAATCCAGCCTTAGGGCCTTTGTACTTGTTCTTCCCTCTGCTTAGAATGCTCTTCCCCAAAATATCTGCCTAGCTCACTCCCTCCCTTGCTAAAGATTTTGCTCAAATGTTACATTTCCAGCAAGGCATTTCCTCCTTCCCAACCACCTAATAAAAAATAGAAACTCATCTCTCCCCAGCATTTTCTAATTCCCTTAACCTGTTTTCTCTTCCACTCAATACTTATTCATTTGTTGTCTGTCTACTACACCCACTAGAACAGTGGTTCTCAACCTTCCTAATGCCGCGACCCTTTAATACAATTCCTCATGTTGTGGTGACCCCCAATTTCATTGTTACAAATTGAACATAATGAAAGCATAGTGATTAATCACAAAAACAATATGTAATTATATATGTGTTTTCCGATGGTCTTAGGCGACCCCTGTGAAAGGGTCGTTTGACCCCAAAGGGGTCGCGACCCACAGGTTGAGAACCGCTGCATTAGAATATAATCTCTGTGAGAATGGAGACTTCGTCTATTTTGATCACTACTCTATCCCTAAGTCTAGACCAGTGCTTGGCACATAGTAGATACTTAACAAATAAATAAACTCAGAAAGCAGATTTAAATTAAGTGCTAGAATAGATGTATAATAAAACAGGCTTGAGAATTTTGAAGAGGAAGGAATTTATTCTGATATCTGTGGAGGGGTAGAAATCAATAATGTCTCACAAAAGAACTAATAATTCAACATTGTCATGGAACACGAGTAGGATTTCCATTCTCTGAGAAAGGATAAAAGGCATTACACAATTCCTATACAAGCAAAAACACAACATTATTACTTGGAGAGAGAGACATCAATGTGAGAAAGAGACATCCATCAGCTGCCCTCCATATATGCCCATACGTGCCCCGACTAGGGACAGAACCCACAACCCAGGCAGTGCCCTGCTGACCAGGAATCAAACCAGCAACCTTTTGGTGCATGGGATGACTTGCCAACAAACTGAGCCACTCCAGTCAGGTGGAAAGCAATTGTTTTTGACTACTGATTTGAATAGTAGTGTCTTATAATAAAACCAGAATTACTAAAAAATGTTTATGTCTATTCTTTTTTTTTTAAATATATTTTATTGATTTTTTACAGAGAGGAAGGGAGAGATAGAGAGTTAGAAACATCGATGAGAGAGAAACATTGACCAGCTGCCTCCTGCACATCTCCCACTGGAGATGTGCCCGCAACCAAGGTACATGCCCTTGACCGGAATCGAACCTGGGACCTTTCAGTCCGCAGGCCGACCCTCTATCCACTGAGCCAAACCGGTTTCAGCATTTATGTCTATTCTTTTTTTTTTTTTAATATATTTTATTGATTTTTTACAGAGAGGAAGGGAGAGAGAGATAGAGAGTTAGAAACATCGATGAGAGAGAAACATCGACCAGCTGCCTCTTGCACATCTCCTACTGGAAATGTGCCCGCAACCCAGGTACATGCCCTTGACCGGAATCGAACCTGGGACCTTTCAGTCCGCAGGCCGACGCTCTATCCACTGAGCCACTAAAAAATGTTTATGTCTATTCTTATTAAGATTTCTAAACCTAACACTATAAAAACACACAAAAGTAGCTTCTTCCATTTTGCATGTGTTTCATGTGGTGTAACATGTAAATAAAACAGAAAATGCAAATCAACATTTATTTTCTGTGCTACTATTTGTAAGAAAATGAGTAAAATTTAAAACTGAATGACCCTGAAACTGAATCTATTCGATAAATATATCACCTCCTATTTTAACACTGTTTGGGTGGCCAGAGGTAAAACACAGGTAACCTTGCTTAGAAGACAAAGCCCTGCATTCTGATATTCTGGTTTTGGTTTTGCCCCTTATAAGCGTGGGCAAGCCACTAAGTCTCATTTGATCTATACTATTTACAAAGTCAATTCCTGCTCTCATGTTCTATCTGTAGGAGGTAATGCGTTTGGAATTAAATCAAACAGGCATTAAGGAAGCTTAAATGTTTTGAAATGCTGGTGCAGAAAATCATACACTTTCCCAAGGTAATCTGAGATTCAAGAGGAAGTTATTTTAATTGGTACAGATTCTGATTTTGACGTGCCTATGGCCTTACACCACGGTTCATTGTTTCCCCTTCTAAATTCTTCCCACAATGAACCATGGAATGTTACCATTAATCATTCAAGTTTTAAAATAATCAATTCACAAACCAGGTAAGTCAGTTGTGAATTTGAGAAGCCCTATTAGATCCAAATAAATTAAATGATACCAGCCTACACTCAATAAAGTCCAAGTAAAATTATGACCTTTCTATTTTTCTCCTAGTTTATTCTCATGTGACAAGAGAGGAAAGAAAAAAAAATGCTTCATCGCATGCCCCTAAAAATTCCTTCCTAACTGGTGTTGAATCATGGATGGGGGATTATTCAATTAGACACTTACTGCTTCTCTCTCTGTCTACTTACAGGACAGCACATGTAGCAGCCTGAAACCTGACCTCAGACACTGGTCTCTATGTGACCCTGTGAACCTTGCCTGAGACAATTTGGTTATACACATTCATGAATCATGTGGCTATCACTTTCTCCTGTCACAGCTGATTAACCTCAGGGAATTACCATGGGAACCCATCAAGCACTAACGAGATGCAATGTAGATACTGTGTACCTGCCCAACCTGTGCATTCCCTGAAAAGTGCTTCTCTTTTCTCCCTGGGCCTCTGTCTCGGTGAGAGAAGGACTTTGTGTGGCCACATACAGCCCAAGACTTGCACATCTGTAATGAATTCTAAACCCAGGAGACTTACTTCCTACTCTTCCCAATGTTTAGATTTGAACTGGGATCTTTGAAACCTAGAGGTTTCCTCATTATTGTATTAGCTTAGGAATTCCAAATATTTTAACCAAGGGGTATTGCAGGAGTAACTTCAACACAGAGAAAATTACTTTCCTGGATGCCAGTGAACCCAGGGTCATGCTAGTGGCTTCAGTGTGCTGAGGTCTCAGTCTGGAAAGTCTAGTAGTGGTTCTGGAGGGCTGCTAGTGTGGGAGAAGATCCTGAAGACCTACAGTTCACTGACAAGTTGCCTAGGTCTAGAAATATTCAGCAAACTCGCAGTCTTTTGTTGTTAGGGTTAAGAATATGCTTAGGAAAGTGTATCATTCAACTCTCAAACAGAATCATGTAGGCTCTGAATAGCTTTCAGAAAAGAATGCATTTCACAGACATCTTCAGGGATTCCATTTTGAAGAGATCTTGTAAGCCAGTTAGAACTACACACATAAGATATTAGGAAGAGAAAAATAGCATGGGGAGCTCCTTTCAAAGGAACTTCTCAGAAACTCAATTTGAGGTTCTTAAAAAAATATCGTGGGCTCAGCCAGCATGTCTCAGTGGTTGAGCATCGTTCCATGCACTAAGAGGTCAAGGTTGGATTCCCCCTCAGGGCACATGCTGGGGTTCTGGGCTTGATCCCCAGTAGGGGGTGTGCAGAAGGCAGCCGATGGATGTTTCTCTCTCATCAGTGTTTCTATCTCTCTCTTCCTCTCCATTCCTCTCTCTCTAAAATCAATAAAAACATATTTTTAAAAGTATCACCACCATCGATGCAACCAAAGATTTGCTGCAGAAGAGAAGGTCAGTCTTAGGAGGAACTTCAATCAACTTCAGGAACATAATACAAACATCAATATCAGTAGCAGAGATATTTGCTTAAGCTCACTGGCATCAATTGGTGTAAGCATTACTGAGAACTCAATGCCCACAACAAATACTCAATGGGAACTTTCTCAGAAAGTAGAACCAAATAAGATCCGCGGGACCCAGCTACCATTGTCACACTCAAGACAACTCCAAAAGATTCTGCCAAATGGTCAGGCCATTCCTGAATTCATAGACGTTCACTGCAATCTGGATCAACAAGGCGTTTTGGAAATCAGAAAAACAAATGCCAAGTCAAAGGAGAGTTCTCTGTCTACAGGCAAGTGTCCAACAACTATAAGTCACAAGGGATGGCAGATGGTGAAGGACTTTAAACTTCTCTGTTCACAAAGAAGACAGCAAACAAAATCATTTTTCTTCCCCCCCCCCATGATGCAGGCTTTAAGAACAATAACTTGCAATCACTCTTAGAATACCAGAGAAGAAATAATAATGGCAGTTCATGGGTGGGGATGAGAGTTGAGGTGAGAAAGAGAAGATATGAATACAAATAGCAGAAAAAATAAAAAGCATTTCTTATTCCAGAAACCTTTCCCCTTATGTCAAGTTTCTTAACTCCAAAGCTAGGCACGTGAGAATTCATTTAAAGTAGAAAACGACCTATTCCCAACTTGATCATAAATTCCAGGAAATGCCAGGTGCTTTGATTATTATGGCCCATATGCCACGAATTCATTAAAACACAGACCTATTTAAGTTACAGGAAGCACCGCTTTGTGGAATGAGTGTGTCCTGGCTTAACTGTTCTCTTTTAAGTGATGCTAGGCAACTCGCTTAGGTCTTTTTCTGTGTTTAACTCCACAACTGGAAAAAGGAAAAGGGGAGAGGGTGGGAGGGAGAGGGAGAGGTAGAGAAGGAAAGAAAGAAATTCTCCATTTCTTCTGCGTATCATTCAGAGATGCTGTGAGAATGGACTAATAGCATCCTTAGAACATTGAGAGGCTTCTGGAAGCCCAATGTGGGGCATTTCCCAGAACTGCATGCCTCAAGCTTGGCCCATATCCCCATGGGACTCCACAGTGCCTGGGATGTTAAGAAGTTCATACTATAGTGTCCTCCTTCAGCAAGTCTCACTTGTAAATTTTCTAAGAAGGATCTTCTTAAAGAATGTCAAGGCAATTTAATTGAGGAAAGGAAGCTAAAGGAAACATCTTATTCAGTGATAAACAGGTTGATTCATTTAATCATTTCACAAACATGTGCCAGAAACTCTGCTAGTCTCTGGGAATGCAAAGCCAAATGAGGCAGGGCTCTGGCCTCAGGGAGCTTATGGACTCATAGGAGAGGAAGACAAACAAGCCTGTGAACTGGTACTGTGCTGAAGGTAAGACTGGGTGCTATAAGAGTCCATTGAGGCCATACCTAAACTGCACTGGGGTTTCCACAACAGGGCATGCCTTGAGCTGGACTGTAAAGACACATAGGAATTAGGTTGAGAAGCAGGAAAGGGTATTTCGGGCAGAAGGAGCAACATCTGCAAAAATAGGCGTGAACCAGCTTTCCTACAATGTAGAGAAATACTGAATGAGATATGTGTGAGGAGCACCTAAGGAAGAGTAGGCATTGAACAAACAGGTGAAACAAATGGAATAGAGTCAGTGAAAGAGCTAAATAGCTTATGGTGGTGCCGGCATGAGAGCCTCGCCTCATCCATGAGGCCCTGGAATTTATGGCCGGTAGGGGAACAGACAGGATGGTTGAAGTGGTACCCACAGGATCCCAGCCTTGGCCCTCTCATCCTCATCTTCCACCCTCAGACCTCCAACTGTAGTTCATATGCTGACACCATGTAGATAAAAGGAAAGTAACCATGTCAGATTGGCTTTTCTCAGAATCACTGATTTTATAAGATGTCTTGAGAAGCCGGGAACTGAATCATGTCTAGATTTATGACTATAGAATTGTAAAAAATGTGCAAGCAGAGTATCCTTAAGATGCAGCACCCTCTGGATGCAGTGGTCTGAGAGTTTAGAGATTATGCTTTGGTGAGTTGTAGCAGTTACCATCTAAAAACACTATTGACAACCCATATTTATTGAGCTAGATGCCAGGCAAGAAACAAACAAAAAAACAAACTCTTGTCCAATCTCTACAACCTCTAATTAACACATGAGGTTTCTGTTGTTCACATTTTAAGGATAGTCATTTCTTTCCATTTGGCAGTCTAGAAAAGACATTTGGATCAAAGACAGTGAATCACATTTATATGATCTCCATTTATTACAGTTCCAGGGGAGAAAGCTAGAAAAACCTAGTCTCTGCTGCCCCCATGTGGCCACTGTTCATCCTTTGCTTTCAGCAACCACATGAAAATACATTTTATACACCAACATCAGTAGAAGTGTGAAATTAAGAAATTAAGAAGCTCTTTCTATGAAGCCAGCATCACCCTAATACCAAAACCAGATAAAGAACTTCAAAGAAAGAGAATTACAGGCCAATATCCCTGATGAACGTAGATGCTAAAATCCTCAACAAAATTGTAGCAAATCGGATCCAGCAGTACATCAGAAGGATCATACACCATGACCAAGTAGGATTTATTCCAGGGATGCAAGGATGGTACAACATCCGCAAATCAATAAATGTGATACATCATATAAACAAACTGAAAGACAAAAATCACATAATCATATCAATTGATGCAGAAAAGGCATTTGACAAAGTCCAACACACTTTTTTGATAAAAACTTTCAGCAAAGTGGGAATAGAGGGATCATACCTCAACATAATAAAAGTTTTCTATGACAAACCTACAGCCAACATCATACTCAATGGGCAAAAACTAAAACCATTTCCCTTAAGAACAGGAACAAGACAGGGATGTCCGCTTTCACCACTCCTATTCAACATAGTACTGGAAGTGCTAGCCAAAGCGATCAGACAAGAAGAAATAAAAGGCATTCAAATTGGAAATTAAGAAGTAAAATTGTCATTATTCTCAGATGACATGATACTGTACATAGAAAACTCCAAAGACTCCATCAAAAAATCATTAGACTTAATAAATGAATTCTGCAATGTAGCAGGATACAAAATTAATGCCAAGAAATCTATGGCATTTTTATACACCAATAGTGAACTTACAGGGAGATTTTAAAAAGCAATCCCATTTACCATTGCACACAAAAAATTAAGA
This sequence comes from Myotis lucifugus, assembly GCF_000147115.1. NCBI lineage: Eukaryota > Metazoa > Chordata > Mammalia > Chiroptera > Vespertilionidae > Myotis > Myotis lucifugus. The sequence goes on from NW_005871124.1 coordinate 4,847,978, forward strand.
TACCTAGGAATAAACTTAATTAAGGAGGTACAAGACCTCTACTCAGAAAACTACAGGACGTTGAAAAAAGAGATAGAGGAAGACATAAACAGATGGAAGAACATACTGTGCTCATGGATTGGTAGAATCAACATCATTAAAATGTCCATACTACCCAAAGCAATCTATAGATTCAATGCACTCCCCATTAAAATACCAACAGCATATTTCACCAATCTAGAAAGAACTCTCCAAAAATTCATCTGGAATAAAAAAAGACCCCGAATAGCTGCAGCGATCCTGAGAAAGAAGAACAAAGTAGGAGGGATCTCAATACCAGATATCAAGCTGTATTGCAAAGCCACTGTTCTCAAAACTGCCTGGTACTGGCACAAGAACAGACATATAGATCAATGGAATAGAATAGAGAGCCCAGAAATCAACCCGAACCAATATGCTCAATTAATATTTGACAAAGGAGGCAAGAACATACAATGGAGTCAAGACAGTCTCTTCAATAAATGGTGCTGGGAAAATTGGACAGACACATGCAAAAAAATGAAACTAGAACACCAACTTACACCATACACAAAAATAAACTCAAAATGGATAAAGGACTTAAATGTAAGACGGGAAACCATAAAAATCTTAGAGGAATCCCCAGGCAGCAAAATCTCAGACATATGCCGAAGCAATATCTTCATCGAAACAGCTCCTAGGGCAATGGAAACTAAACAGAAAATAAACAAATGGGACTACATCAAAGTAAAAAGCTTCTGCACAGCAAAAGAAACCATCAACAAAACAACAAGAAGGCCCACTGCATGGGAGAACATATTTGCCAACAATATCTCCAATAAGGGTATAATCTCCAACATTTACAGGGAACTCATACAATTTAACAAAAGGAAGACAAACAACCCAATCAAAAAATGGGCCACGGACCTCAATAGATACTTTTCAAAAGAACACATAAGAAAGGCCAAGATAATATGAAAACATGCTCAAAGTCACTAATCATCTGAGAGTTGCAAATCAAAATGACAATGAGGTACCATCTCACACCTGTCAAATGTGAGATGGCTATCATCAACAATTCAACAAATGACAAATGCTGGCAAAGATGCGGAGAAAAAAGAACACTGGTACACTGCTGGTGGGAATGCAGACTGGTGCAACCACTGTGGAAGACAGTATGGAGTTTCCTCAAAAACTAAAATGGAACTCCCATTTGACCCAGTGATCCCACTTCTAGGAATATATCCCAAGAAACTAGAAACACCAATCAGAAAGGATATAGGCACCCCTATGTTCATAGCAGCACAATTCACCATAGCTAAGATTTGGAAACAGCCTAAGTGCCTATCAGCAGATGAGTGGATTAGAAAACTGTGGTACATCTACACAATGGAGTACTACGCTGCTATAAAAAAGAAGGAATTCTTACCATTTGCAACAGCATGGATGGAACTGGAGAGCATTATGCTAAGCGAAATAAGCCAGTCAATGAAAGAAAAATACCACATGATCTCACTCATTTATGGAATATAATGAACAACATAAACCGATGAACAAAAACAGATCTAGAGACAGAGAAGCATCGATTAGATGCTCAAACCTCAGAGGGAAGGCAGGGGAGGGTGGGGGTGAGGGGGAGAGATCAACCAAAGGACTTATATGCATGCATATAAGCCTAAGCAATGGACACAGACACCAGGGGGTGAGGGTGAGGGCAGGACTGGAGGGATGGGGGGATAAGGACACATTTTTAATACCTTAATTAATAAAAAAATGAAAAACAATAAAAAAAGAATTTGGGAGAATAAAGCTACAGTCTTGTGTAAGAGGTTTCTCCTTTTCCTTGTCCCTAGGAAAATTCTATGATGAGTCCTGAGGAGATCATTTGGTTGGAGGGTCATATCCATACTCCAAGGTATCTGGTTCGACACCCCCCCCCCCAAAATCAGGGCACATGCAGGAGTCAACCAGTGAATGCATAGATAAGTGAAACAACAACAACAAAGGGTAAAAAAAAAAAAACCTGTAAATCTCTTCAGGACAACTTAAGAGATCCCAGTAGTAAATTCCGGTTTATCCGTTTTAAAACATTTTAAAATTAAATGTATTTGGCACACAATATTAGTTTCAGGTGCACAACATAGCGATTCAACATTTATTAATATTATGATATGATCACCAAAATAAGTGTAGTAACCATCTGTCACTGTGCACAGTTATCACACTATTATTGACATTACCTGTGCTGTACACTACATCCCCATGGTTTCTTTGTTTTGTAACTGGAAGTTTGTACCTCTTAATCCCCTTCACCTTTTTCACCAATCCTCCCATGCCCCCCTCTGGAAACCATCAGTTTGTTTTCTGTATCTCTGGGTCTGTTTCTGTTTTGTTTGGTTTGTCCATTTATTTTGTTCTTTTAGATTCCACATATAAGTGAAATCAGATGGTATTTGTCTCTGTCTGTCTGACTTATTTCACTTACATAATACCCTCTGGGTCCATCCAAGTCATTGCAAATGACAAGATTTCATTCTTTTTCATTGCTGAGTAATATATTTATCACATCTTTATCCATTTATTTGAATTGAAGGCCTTTATTCTAGCTTTCTAAATTCCATAAGTTCCTGCAATGTCCAAACTGGTAAAAATCAGTTTATGTCCAGGAATTCAGTAAACAAATTCTGGAAGCTATTTCAACCAATGTCTTAGCTATGTGCTGTGAGAGCTTTGAAGATTTTCAACCAAATATCAAATTTATTATTTTCAGGTCTTCTTCAACTAACCTATCCTACAGTCTCCCCTTTAAAATCTGTTATGGAATAAGTTTAGCCAAGCAAATTCATTTGTTCTTCTCCACACATAAGCCAAAACTACTGAATCAAATTATTCTCCCACATTTATTTCCCCTTTGTGAAACACATACTTTATTCTTTTCATCACACCGATTCCTTCCACTCTAGGAAATTTTAATTCAACTTTTCTGTGAAATGTTCTCAGTCTCCACTCAGAAAACATAGGCCAAAAATTTCAGCATCTTCCACCTGGAGGAAAAAATAGAGACAGAGACAAAGCAAGAGAATGACTAGGAAACCTTTGCTTTTTGTGTACTTACATAACTAGTACATGCTATTCAAAGCAAGAACTGCCTCTAGTCTTTCCATTTTGTCTTTTTCTACATTATTACAAAGATAGATAGATGATAGATGATAGATTAGATAGATAGATAGATAGATGATTGATAGATAGATAGATAGATAGATAGATAGATAGATAGATAGATAGTAGTCGGGGAAATCAAAACACCACAGTTATCATCATCTTGCCTTGATCTGTTAGTCTGATGCTGACTTTTAGGAGAAGACAGGCTGGTTAGCTTGTAGAATGTCCCCAAACAATCATGATTGTTTTTTCATGATGCCATTTAAATAATCTCTTGTACCTTCTATAGACTACAAGTTAGGTCTAGAGGTTTGATCAGTTTCAGGTTAAGCATTTTAAACAAAATACTTAATAATTGTCAAGAATAATTCATAGGTGCTACTGTGCTACCCACTACTAATGATGTTAAATTTTCTACATAATTAACAAATAATCTGTAGAGTGGCATTTTGGTTCTATTCAAAAACAACCTTTTACAAATGCTTCTAACATTTGCTATGGATTGAATGTTTGTGTCCCACCCCTCAGAATGCATATGTTGAAACCTAAGCCCCAAGTGATAGTACTAGGAGATGGGGTCTTGGGAGGTGATTAGGCCATGAGGATGGAGCCTTTATGAATGGGATTAATGCCTTTATAAGAAGAGACAAAGGAGCTAGCTCACCCCTTTTTTACCATGTGAGGATACAAGAATACAGCTATCTGTAATCTGGAAGTGGGCCCTCACCCAACCATACTGGTACCATAATCTTGGACTTCTAGCCTCCAGAACTGTGAGTAATTTCTGTCTGTTGATAAGCCACCCAATTTATGGTATTTTGTTATAGCAACTCAAGATGACTAAGACAACATCCCTTGAGGTTCTTTGCCTGAATCAATTATTACATGGAAGTTTTCAAAATAGTAATTTATTAATTATACTAGAGGCCCAGTGCACGAAATTCATGCATGGGAGCGGGGGGGGGGGGTCCCTCAGCCCCGCCTGCACCCTCTGCAATTTAGGACCCCTACACCTTTTTCTTATCTAGCTAACCTCTTCACATTTAAAAAAAATTAACTGAAATACCACCTACTCTAGGAAATCCTCTTTGAACAAATCTCTTTATAATGTGTATTAAGTATTTTATAGTATATCATTCTTTTTCTTTAACAGCAACTTAGAGTGGATGCAATGTGCTTCTCATTCTTGCATCTGAATTTTTTCTTCTTGTTCTTGTAATAGCGAAGCTTATCCAATTTACATTTGCCCTTCAAGGGCTTATATTTGGTTCAGTTTCTAGTTGGCTCCCTGCTTTTTTTTAAGCAATAAATTTGGGTTGTGATAGTAAGCCTCACTTATAATCAAGCCTGTAGGTCTCCCTATCTGAATATTTCTATAATACCTATCACTGTAGCATACCAGAGATTGTGTTCATTTATAGAAAATAACAGTAAGTGTCACCTGATCATTTGATCTTCTAGTAATATTTTATAGGAAGATGTATTATTCTAGTAATTTAACTATTACAAAACTGAGGCGTACAGAAATAAATCACATTGAACAATAAAGAATGACTCAAATATCAAAGCATAGTACCCTTAGGGCCTCCCTTGTCCTGTGCCTCAGACATCATAGCATATTACACAGTTCACATGGAACTCAGTTTCCTTTAAAATAGGAAGGGATCCCATACTCATGAAGTAGCTACTTCCACACATATTTTTTTATTTAATTCACAGCACATACTCTTTGTACTAATTGTTGGAAAATCATCCAGGCAATTGCCTCTGTTCCTTTCTGTATTGTTGCCTTACATTCTGATGTCATTACTGCGCTTTTATCAGCCACTCGCTCTAATAAGATTGTAAATTATTTAAGGGCAGAGATCATGACTTGAGCTTGTGTTTCCCTGTCATGGTGCCTAGATAAATACTTAAATGCCATCCAATCCAAATGACTGTGATGAGAGAGCCCACCGTTGCTGGAAACCTCTGATGTTTATTTAAGGGGCCTCACTTGTTCTGTGCCTTTACAGAGGGGTGAGTAAGGGCTGAGGGAATTTGAGGAAACCCAGACAGAATTCTCCTCCTAAAAGATTTTGCTAAGCTAGAGCCCGGGACCGCCGGGCATTTGTCCAATTAAAACCCGGACACACAGGAATAGCAAAGGCACTGGTCTCCTACTGCTAATGCCTAGGGATCAAACCCCAGCCTGCAGGAACTCGTCCCCGCAGTCAGGACTGGGCCGCTGGGTGGACCTGGGCCGATACTCCTAACTCTGGGGAGAGGGAGACTTCCCGTGGCTGCAGGCTAGAGGCCCCGGACTCCATGCCACCCACCCGAATAGGTCTATAGTGCAGGCTGGTCAGCAGAGCGGCTTCTTCACCTGGGATCACAGGGAGGCCTGGCCTGGCCTGTTAGCCCCATGATTGCAGAGAGGCCTGGTCTGGCCTGTTCACCCCATGATCACAGGGAGGCTTGGCCTGGCCTGCCAGGCTGGGGGGCGTGGACCCGCGCTGCTGCTTGGCACTGGCACACACGCAAGTGGCCACAGGGCGGGAACATCCGTTTGGTGCCTGCGCCTGTAGGTCCGGAGTGGGCGGGGGTGTTCTGGGACCCCAGCTGCTCAGGGCCTATGTGCGGGCCTACAGGCTAGGAGTGGCCTGGGTCCCAAGGATGTTCCCAGGCTGCCTGTGTATGCAAATTAACCCACCATCTTTGTCGGGTTAATTTGCATACTCTCCTGATTGGCTGGTGAGTGTAGTGGAGGGACGGTCAATTTACATGTTTCTCTTTTATTATATAGGATATTTTTTTCTTTCTTTATTAGGTGACATTCTTCTATAAATAATTGCTGTAGTAAATACTGTGGTGCTCTGCTCAGATCTCCTCTTCAGGGCCAGTACATTATCCCCAGTTTCTGGGAAAGTCAGCTACTGAATTCACAGCTGTCTCTCATTGGGAATGGCCCTCAGATATAGGGAACTGCTTCACTCAGGGTTACACACTCACTTCCCACCCCTGCCCAGGAATCAGGCAGTAGTCAATGAGTATCTGATGTCGGAATAAAACATACAGCCCGTTCTCCTCAATTTACTACAATTCTGAAGGGCTATCCCAGCTCCACAGCTCCCTGTAGTATTGTCTGAGGCCTCAGTTGTAACTGCATTGCAAGTTAATTCTCCCTCTGTCCAATTCTATCTTCCTTAACCTTTACAGATTATTTCTTCTCAGTAAATCTTCCTTATGCAACTCTCCATCTCTGTTCATCTGAAACTCATTTTAAAACAATAAGAGAGCTTTCTCCTTTTTTCCTTTTATCTTTTTGTTCATTTTTAGAGTATCACTATGAACTCATGGATTTTTGTTTATTAAATGTATTACAATAAATTGCTGCTATTGTTCTTTTTGGTGTTCAAATGATCTCAAAAGTGGTTAGTGAAGGTTCTTCATGATGCCCCCTATGTCCCTTAGACATATCCCACTAGTCTTTAAGTGCATTCTTGCTTTCTAGCAGAATAAGAAAACCATGCTCATCACGCATTCTTCCAGCCCCAGACCCAGAATCTAAAAAACTCTGGTTCCATTTTCATGGGAATGGTGGCAAGAGATCAAGACATGGGCACTAGGGGTAAACTGTTTTCTCTTAATTTCATTTTCTAGATGTGTTTTTGCTGCCATACAGAAATACAATTTATTTTTGTACAGAAATTTGACTGTGATCACATGAGAATTATAATCAAGTTCTCCTGAATCTCAGTCTATATCAGTTAGAAATATTTTCAGCTGCAAATAACAGAAAGTGGGTTCACAATTGACTAGGAAAACATGAAGTTTAATTAGCTCATTAATAAGGAGTTTGTTGATAGCCAGTCTGTGACTGATATAATACTAGTAGCATAATGATCCTGTCAGGGACCCAGTTTGTTACTATTTAACCACTTGTTACTTTGTTCTCATGTTTCTTGCCTGGTTCTTACAAGACCACTGGCCTACTCCCAGATATTATCTACATTCCAAGCAAGAATAAGGGAGAATAAAGAGGTTAATGATTAAGTCAAACTCCTTTCCAGGCTTTGCTTGTTTTATTTGAGAAAGATACCCTCTCCATATAATTCCACTTACTTGTTATTGGACAGAACTGTCACAAGTCCAACTCTTGATGTTAGGTACGTTAAAAAATTGAGCAACTTGGGTCTGTTGAGATTACCTTTTACAAGGAATTTTCACTTAATTAGAAACCTAACTGCCATTTAAAAACCATTTTCAGTTAGATATGAGTGGTGATTCTGGGCAAGGTTGGTGGCAGGCATAGGCATACATGTGCAAGGAAATGGCAAAGGGAAATCCTACAGTAAGGACAGGTACAGCAATGGCACCAGTTTGTTCCTAATATGTGGGGAAGAACAATGAAAACTGTCACCACTTACCAGGTGCCTACAGTCGCATTAGAGAGAACAGCTGTCTGCTACTCTATGCTGAGTTTTCGAAAGAGCAGAAGCCAGATTTTCCGGGGTCCCTGAAATTGTAGCCGCTGGATTTAGTTCAGGGCACTAGGCATCAGAGTTTCTCCCTCGTTTGTGTAGGTTGCTACCCTCCCACAGCCGAGTGCGGCTCCCAGGTCCTCCCCCAGGACCCTTGCAGGACTGGCCCTGAGTCCCCCCACTGACCCCTGAGCCTGAGAGGACAGCCAGACTCTGGGGGACTAGCCCCGGGCCCCTGCGCACTGTGAACAGCAGGCGTCGCTATTGCTCTTGTTCGGAGGAGCTGAAGGAAGTGGATAGGGTGGCTTTGGGAGGATGGAGGGACACAGAGTCCCCAGGGACACTTTGGAAAGGGGCCGCCGGAATAGCCCGCTCGCCTCTTGCCGCCCAGAGACCTCTCCCCAGTCCTCGCGGAAAATGGTCGCAGAGAACCACGTCAGATCCACTGTCCCCTAACGACGCCATGTCGGTCATTGCGGGTGGGGGGACAGGGAAGCTGGGACGCACCGGTTCTGCGCTTGCGCCGCCGCTCCGACCACGGGCTCCGGGGTAACTGGGTGCCGGAGCGGAAGTGCTCCGCTGACCCCTGACCCCGAGGGCGTGAGAGTCCGCTGCCTGTTCTCTGCGCGAAGCTGTCAGTTCCTGCGAGCAAAGTAAGGGGAGGCGGGCTTGGGGAAGCGCTTCACCGGGAGGTTCCGGGGGCGTCATGGGGTGCGGGGTCCAGCGACAGAGCAGGGGTGCGATGTGTGTTGCGGGGCGGACTGCGGAGTTCGAGTGATTGAGGGGTTCGCTGAGTGCCTAGTAAATGCCCTATGAGTGGGTACTACGACTGTCTTCATTTGATAGAGCGAGAGGAAGAACAGAAAAGCTCGGAAGCCTGTCCATAGTCACACAGCTAGGAAACTGGGGAAGCGTTTCCCTTTTTTTAAATTTGTGGAACTTCAGAGTCCTTGCTAGGTATGCTACCATCCAGTTCTGCCTTCTGTTGATGCTACTGTCACTGGGCCTGAGAGCATGACTTATTAGGCTACAAGTGCTAAACCCTGTTATTTCAATGCTGCCACAGGGATTGTAATAACGGTTATTCCGCACCAAAGCTCCTGGCTGAAACTTTCTTTGCAAAACTGCCCAACAAGGAAGAGCATGGTGACCAAATCAAAATCATGAGAAAGGGAGAAGGGATGGTGGGGTGAGCCAATGAAGGGCAGAGGGCGCAGGGGACAAAGTCAGTGGTTTCCAGCTCCATTGGAACTGTCCAGTGCTGGGCTCCTCTCCTCCCAGCCCTCTTAACCCTTGTTTGTCTCTTTTCCTCCAAACCACAGCAAGACATCCCTGTCCTCCAGACTTTGCTCAAGGTCTGTCATCTCTAGGGCTCAGTGTGATAATCGGGGATTTGTAATAATTTTTAATTTTTATTTGGCTAGTAATTAATATTCACTGTCAAAACTGAGAAATGCAAATAAACAAAAGAGGAAAGGTGACATCACCATTCAAAGGTAACTTTCAACATTTCAAAAATGCTCTTCCAGACTGCTCTTCCTGAGTACACACATACTGCTTAACAAATGGGATCACACTGCAGTTGCTTTTTGTAACCTGATTTTAAACATGTTAAGAAATGAAAACAGGCCCTAGCTGGATGGCTCAGTGGATAGAATGTCAGCCTATGGACTGGGGGGTCCCAAGTTTGATTCCGGTCAGGGCACGTGCCTGGGTTGTAGGCTTGACCCCCAGTAGGGAGCATGCAGGAGGCAGTCAATCAATGATTCTCTCTCATCATTGATGTTTCTATCTTTCTCCCCCTCTCCCTTCCTCTCTGAAATCAATGAAAGTATATTTTTTAAAAAAGAAATGAAAACAGGATTCCACACCATTTTTAAAGCCCATGTGGTATTACTATTTGTATTTTTTTTTCTATTTGTATTTCTTACTTTTTAACGGAGTTCCATTTGCTGGAGGTTTAGTTGAGTCCAAATTTTTGAATGGTGGAAACAACTACACTAACATCCTTGCAGCTTTGTACTCTTTGTATTTGCTTTTTTATGATAAATTTCCAGGAATAGAATTATTGAGAGAAAGGAGGTACCAGGTTATTAATAGCTTCTGAGTAGATGTTTTTAAACACGTTATACATCTGTCCAGGAAATGGGGAAAATTCCATGTGCAAAATCCACAAGTGCTTAGCAACATCTCAAGGGAATAGACTGGCCCTCCAGGCCATGTTTCCAGATTATTCTACCCAGGGTGCAAGGGTGATTATTGTTAGGCTGATGATTATGGTCTCATGGCTGTTTGCACTGATCTTGAACTTCCTAATTCTACCTTTGTAGATCTCCATCCTTTGTCCAGAGCAGAACAGAATGGCCATGTCCCAGGTGAGTGCCTCATTTCCGCCCTACTTTGTTTCCAGTGAGCTTCGGGCAGCTTTGGGGAATCTATAATGTAACCTTGAAAGATCTGTTAATCCCCTCTGCTCTGGCTGTTTTCTGTTCAACCTGTCGTGCACCTCAGGTTTCTCCAATCCTTGCCCTCCCCCAAAAAAGAATAAGAAAAGATAAAAGACACTTTTATCACCTTATTCCTCTGAGAAATTCACCTCATCTTTCTTCTCTTCCTTCTCAGAGAAGATTGTTTAAATACTTAGAATCATCTGGCTTCTTCCATTTTTCACTTCCAGTTCACTTTTGCCTTTTCTTTATGTTGAAAATAATGAAAGAAAATCCATGCTTAATGTTTTAATATTCATGAAAAATAGTAGGCAAAACAGTCCCATTTCTTCTCCCTCCAGTTCTTCCACAAGATGCCCATTGTTAACAGTTTGGTGATAGCATGGTGTGGATGCATTTACATCAGTTAAATTAACTAAAAACAGATACATATGTAATGTCGTACATGTTTTTGCACCAATGCCATCCAGCTCCCATATCCATCTTGCTTTTCCCATCTGATTATATATTCCAGGTGGTGTTCCTCATCCTATATAATAAAAGGTTAATATGCAAATTGTCCCCTTGACAGGGAGTTTGACCAGGGGGCGGGGCCAGCCATCCAACCTCCCGTGTCCCCTCCCCCCGGCCAGCCCAGCCCAATTGGCCCGATCAGGGTAGGCCAGCCAGACCCTACCCATGCACGAATTCATGCACCGGGCCTCTAGTTAATACATAAAGATTATTTTAGTTCCTATTTTGTAGTATGGATGTATCATTTAACTTTTTCTCTATTCATGGATACTTAGGTTTTTAATTTTCTTCTTTTATAAACAGTGCCTCTTAAACAACTTTCTAGGTATATATCCAGTAGTACAGATATTTATGGAGAATACACCTGGAAGTTGGAATTTTAAATCAAAGGTATTCACACTTCAAATTTGCCCTCCCAAATCCTAGATTAATTGCTACTTTCACAAAATTTTAAAGGCCAGGTCATTTCTATGTTCAGCTTTTCCAGGCTCTTGAAAGATGAAAAGGAATTCAATTCATTTTATGAAGCCACTTAACCTTACATTTGAAGAAGATACTACGATGTGAATCATAGACCATTTTTACTTAAGAATATGCATACTAAAATTCTAAAAACATATTCTAAATAGAGCATTAATGCATTGAATTGAGCATTTTTAAAAGTAATTTGTACATATGATAAAAATTCAAACAAAAGCGTTGTTTAACAAAAGGTGAAAAAGAATTCTTCCTGTTCCCCTGTCCCCTCATCTCCTTCATTTTTATACATTCTTCTAGATATCAGGTATGCATATGTACCTATCTTGAAATAAAAATCTTTTTTCCTTTTTTTCTTTTTCATATATTACAGCACATTCTGGTACTTTTCATGATCATTTTCCCTTCACTGTATTTGGCCAGCCCCGGGTTTTCTCAAATTGGTACTCTTGACATTTTAGGCCAGATAATGCTATATTGTAGGGAGCTTGAGTATACATTGGAGATATTCAGCAACATCGCTGACCTCTACCCTCTTGATGTCAGCACCCCCACCCCACATGGCAATGAAAAATTTTTACAGGCATTGCCAACTATTCCCTGGAAGACAAAATCACCCAGGGTTGTACCCCATTTACAAAGTGGCTGATTGATACCCCACTGCCTGAATGTACATTTAGGATGTTTTGATGCCATAAACAACATAGCAATACATATCCATGTACATTTCAGTTTGTAGCCATATCTGACCTGGTAGATAACTTTCTAGAGGTGAGAATTCTAGGTCAAAGGCTGTGAATCTTAAATTTTGACAGTTTAGGGCTTCTAAGCCAGGTGGCTCCCTCTCTTCTCTAGTGAGGTCATGGTCCCTAGCAACTGAGCTATCATTTGGAAGGAGTGAGAGGAGAGGGTGAGCTGCTCTGAGAACTCCTGCTCCCTGTCTCCTTCTTCTGCAGAGCTAAGTAAAACTGATGCCATGGAATGCCTATTGGAGCCTGGTGGGTGCAAAATGTTTCCTTGAATTCAAGACCACCAAGTGTTGGTGTGACAGTATAGGATCCAGAGTGTAAATAAATGGGTTATTGGTCTCTGACAGGAATCCGGGCACTTAGAAAAGTGAGTTTTTGTTTGGTGGTGACAAGCCAAACATAGACCTTCCTTTGTTTACCTCAATCTGCTGACCAGGCCAGACACAGATCCTCCGGCTTCCTGGGTTTTGTTGTGTGTGTGTGTGTGTGTGTGTGTGTGTGTGTGTGTGTGCGTGCGTGTGTGTGTGTTTATGATTGATTAGCTAAGATTAGAACCGTTGGTCATTATAAAGGAAAAACCCATTGAGTCCCTTCTGTATAAGGGAAAACCCAGTTCTTCCGCACCATGTCTTTCTTTCCTGTATTTCTCCTTTTTGTGTCTCTTTCGCTATTCACACAGAACACTTCCCTTCTGCCACTTCTGGTCACCAAATGTGTGGAGGTTTTTCCCCATAGCAAGCACTTCTTTGTCACTGGGTATCCTACAGTCTAACTCAATTTTTGTTTTTTACATTCTCCAATATATTTTATTTTTTATTTTGTTTTTTTGTGTGTGTGTGACCACAAATAAATCTTTATTTTATTTCTTATTGCTTAAAGTATTACAAAGAGTATTACATATGTCTCCTTTTTTCCCCTTGACCTTCCCCTGGCCTCCCCTACCCCCTAGTGTCTGTGTCCATTGGTTATGCTTATATGCATGCATACAAGTCCTTCGGTTGATCTCTTACGCCTCCCCCCCCCAACCCTTCCCAGCCTTCCCACTGTAATTTGACAGTCTGTTCGATGTTGCTCTGCTTCTGTATCTATTTTTAACACTAACTACCTGAAGAGAGCATCAGATCCCACAAGTTAAGGGCTCAGTCCCACAAAACTGCCCACCACACCTGTGTTTCTGACCAAGCAGCCATAGATCCCAGAGGTTCCAGTGACTCCCCATCTTGGTTAATTTGCTAGAGTACCTCACAGAACTCAGGGAAACATAGGCTATGAGAAAGGATACACATGAGCTTCCAGAAGAAGAGCTACATAGGGTGAGGCCTGGGAGGGTTCTGAGTGCAGAAGCTTCTGTCCTCATGGAGTTGGGGGGGCGTCACCCTCCCTGTATGTGGGTATGTCCACCCACCTGGAAGCTCCCTGAATCCCTTACTATAGGAATTTCTTCAAGGCCTCCCCTCATACATACACTCAGTTATGAACTCCATTTCCAGCCCTGGTCCTTTCTCTGGAGGATGGTGGTTGGGGCTGAAAATTCCAAGCTTCTAATCATGGCTTGGTCTTTCTAGTGACCAGCCCCCCATTCAGGAGTCAATCAAGAGTCACCTCTTTAGAACAAAAGGCGTTCCTAGTGCCAGGAACCAGGGAGCAGATACCAAATATATATTTTCTCTTAGTTCACAGTCATGATTGAGTAGCTGCATTTAGAACCGTTCTAGTTCTGTAGTCTCTGTGAAGTCTTCTGTGTCAGCCCCAAGGAGAATTTACATCTTCCTCTCCTCTGTTCATAGACTTCTCTGTCACTGTCCTCTGAGGGCTGACAACCCTCCTTCTCTGTCACTTTCCCTCCCTCCCTCCCTCCTTCCCTCTATCCCTCCCTCTCTCTCATATATGAGTTTCTAAGTGTTGTTCTTTTACCTCTGCTATGCTGAAGCTCCTTCCGCTCAGGAGGGGTTCGTTTTTATTAATCTTTACATCCTTGGAACTTAACTGCTTGGTCACTATTCAATAAATATGGGTTGAAAGAATGAATTTCCAGGGTAAGATCTGTTTTTTCATAAAGTTTAAAATAACTTTGTTACATAAACACTTTATATATCCTATACTATGTCAAATTGTGGACAGTGAACAGCATAAGGACAATTATATAGAGGAAGGCAATGCAGTGTGCTGTGTTAAAATGTAGGTGTGGAGACCTGGCAAGTGTGCTCAGTGGTTAGAGCATCAGCCTGTGCACCAAAGGGTGGCAGGTTCGATTCCCAGTCAAGGACAGGCACCTGGGTTGCAGGTTCACTCCCGGCCCTGGGTTGGGGTGCAGGTGGGAGGCAACCAACCGATGTGTCTCTCACCTCTCTCTCTCTCTCTCTCTCTCTCTCTCTCTCTCTCTCCCTTCCTCCCTTCCACTCTCTCTGAAAAGCAATGGAAAAAATATCCTCTGCTGAGGATTAACCAAAAAAAATGTGGGTGTGGAAACCAGACCACTTGGGTTTTAATCCCTAATTCCTAGGTACATGACCTGGGGTGAGTAACTTTTCACTGTGTGTGCCTCACTGTCTTCATCTGTCAGGGTTCTGGGTGGGAGCAAGGATCGAAATACTTAGGATAGGCACAGAGTAGGCAGTTGATACAAGTCATATATATCCAGTCCCCCGAGCGCATCACTCTGGGCTAGAGAAAAATGTGCTGTTGTAGGAATCATTGACCTTCAGAGATGTGTTTGTGGACTTCACCTTGGAGGAGTGGCAGCAACTGGACTTTTCTCAGAAGAACCTCTACAGGGATGTCATGCTGGAGAACTACGGCCACCTGGTCTCTGTGGGTGAGGGACTGCTCCATGGTGTGGCTAGAATACCCCTACTCATGTCTCCCTCTCTCGGCTGTTGCATGCTCAGGGGTGTCTGAAGCCCTGAATGAGTTCAGGCCTAAGGCTCACTGTCAAGAATTCATAATCCTGTTTGCACCCGGCACAGTATGTTTATGCTCTTGCTTTCTATGTGCATGTTCTGCATGAGGGGAAAATAGCTGTGCTCATGGGACGGTCACTGAGGCCAGACCATCTTCACCCTGCAAGGATGGGCCTCGGTTCTAGACTGCCTCCAGCATTAATAATACAGTCCTGGGTCATTTCACCTCCACAGGATACCTGGTGGATACACCAGATGTGATCTTCAGGTTCGGACAAGGAGAAGAGGCCAGGAGGGAAGATGGAGAACCCATAATACAGAGCTGTCCAGGTGAGCACGTGCCAGCCAGTCAGGACAGGGCCAGGAGAACACAGTAGAGCAGTGAGAGCTTGGCCTTGGGCATGCCCTTGAGCTCTTCTCAGAGCCCTAGCCTGAAGGACAGGACTCAGGTTGAAATGAGTTGCTGTGATATCCACAGGATGCCCCCCATACACTGGTTGCCTAGTGAGAAGTGCTAAGCCTTTTCTTCTCCATCTTTTCTGGAACCTTCAGGGCTTTCTCCCTCTTGAGCATTTATATTTTCATCAGAATAGAAGTAGATGCAGGTGTGATGTTTCCTCTTTATTTGCTATATGGTGGGCCCTTTGAGTCTGAAACTTGGAGTCTTGTCTTCAACCTCAGGGAAATGATCCTACCTGGCTTAATAGAATCAGTGTGGACAAAAAAGCTTTGCTAATGACCTTCAACTCTACCAGACTAGGTACCCACTTGTCTTTTCCTGCCCTCACGGTGTGAGTGAACAGTGTCAACATTCACACAGGTCTCTGTTTTCTCTTCTTATTTCCTCTCAGACTCTTCCAAAACTGACTTGTGACTGCTGGTTTTCCTATTCCTCCTCTTATCAGTACTTCCTTCCCACTCAACTCTTTTGTCTTTTGTATTATCTGTTTATTCAAAAAAATAAAATAAAAACTGGAGAGAACATTACTTTATGGTGGCAAGCTTCAGTGATCCATACCTCAGTCCTGGACAGAGCTGCTTTTTTCCCCTTATCTGTTTGTTTTTGCTCTGCACCCCTAATGGGAATTCAAACACTCTTCAGATGTTAGTTTTCCTCTTTCTCCCCCACTCACAGTGGCCACTCAGTGTGCCTATTCCAAATAAGTCTGTCTAGAACAGTGATGGCAAACCTTTTGAGCTCGGCATGTCAGCATTTTGAAAAACCCTAACTTAACTCTGGTGCCGTGTCACATATAGAAATTTTTTGATATTTGCAACCATAGTAAAACAAAGGTTTATATTTTTGATACTTATTTTATATATGTAAATGCCATTTAACAAAGAAAAATCAACCAAAAAATGAGTTCGCGTGTCACCTCTGACACGCATGTCATAGGTTCGCCATCATTGGTCTAGAATGCTGCTACTATTCAGTGTGGTTCATGGACTAGCAACATGGTCAAGGCCTGGGCTCTAAGTAGAAATGCACCTCAAATTGACTGAATCTGAATTTGCTGTGAAAATTAGTGTCAGAGCTACAGCCATAGTCAGATACTGACCCGACTGATCTCAAGTGACTCCTGGGTGCCTTTCCCAGAGCCCATGCCTACTGGGCAGAGGCATCCTCTCCCTCAGAACCTTCCTGTGCAGGCGTACACCCACCACTCTGTAGCTTCTCCCAGGGACATTTTGGGCTACAATTTCCTCTTCATTGCTCAGTCATTCCCATATCTACTGCCTTGTAGAGATTCACTGGGAGTTCCAGTCTACTAATGGCATGCCTTTTCCTACTTCCAATGTTTCCAGGGATTATAATGAGTGTGAATTCATTCTTATTTCAGTCGTATCCTGGAAGGAGGAAAAGCAAACTAGAGGCACAGTCCAGTCTTGGAGTTCTGATTCCCTTATATAAAAAGCATACAATATTGCCCTGGCTGGTGTAGCTCAGTTGGTTAAGCATCATCCTGTGCACCAAAAGGTCACCGGTTCTATTCCTGGGCACATACCCAAGTTTTGGGTGCGATTCCAGGTCCAGGGGCATATGCGAGGACATGGATCAATGTTTCTCTCTAAAATCAATGAAAATAGTTTTTAAAAGTATCCTTCCTTCCTATATAACAAAAGCCTAATATGCAAATCGACCAAACAGCAGAACAACTGGTGGAACGACCGGTCGCTATGATGCGCACTGACCACCAGAGGGCAGACGCTCAACGTAGGAGCTGCCCCCAGCCTGCAGGCCCCAGGCCAGCCAAGGCAGGTGCCAGCGCCTCCCCCTCCCCAGATTGCTCTGCATCGCCCCACAGAGGGAGGCGACCTGTGGCAGCAGCGGGGGGCAGGGCCGGCGAGTGGGTGGCGCCAGGCCAGCCAAGGTGGGTGCCAGTAGGGGCCCCCCAGACCGCCCTGCCGGTTGCCCCACAGATCAGTCCTGATCACCGGCCAGGCTTAGGGACCCTACCCCTGCACGAATTTTGTGTCCTGGGCCTTTAGTAAGATATTAAAAGTAGTGGAGGCTCATGTTATGTAGGAGTTCTGAACACTATGTTATTCAGAGTAATCCTAGTGTGTTTCTAGTCACACTTCCAAGTGCAGCCTCTTTTCAGGGTTTCTGTTTTTAATTCTTGGGAGTGTTTAGTTTTGCCACCCTTCTGTGAAATATAAGGATTTAGCTCAATTACACATTGGCCTTCTGCTCCCCAGCTCCTTCACAACTTTTAATTTTTTTTTATTTTTAGTTTCTTTAATTTGCTGGTTCTTTATGTTGGATAATTTTGGATTCCATCGTAGATACTGGTGATTATTGTTGTTTTAATATTCATTTATCATGTAATTAACCTGGTTAGATTCAGACCACTAGTTTCATCTCACCATCTGAGGGTGTTGGTTACAGTCAGTTCAGTTTTCAAAGCCTTCGCTGTGCTCCTTTGGACCTGTGTTGTGTATGCACCTTTCAAGAGTTAATGTAAGACTTGAGTGATGGTTTAAGTCTTTGTACAATTTTCAAAGTCTTCACTGTCCTGCTTTAGGTCTGTCTCTCACACGTGTTACTCAGGTGTTGGTCTCAGACTTGAGCTGTGGTTTAAATCTTAGTTTAGTTCAGTTCTTAAAGCTTTCCTATGAAGCTTTGCTTTCCTTGCATGCACAGCTCTTGGATGAGCTCATGTCTTATGGAGATTCATATGCCATTGGGACAAAGTTTTGTGAAAAAAAACTGAGTGATGTACAGCCTGCTTTTCCACTTTCTGGTTCACCTTCAAGTTTCTCCGCTTTTGTTTACTTGTTAGAATCCTCAAGTAGTTGCTTTACATACTTTGTCCAAAGTTTTTAGTTGAAATAATCAATAGACATACTTCATTGTAGCCAGACGTAGAAACCTCAAATTCATTAATTCTAGGTTTTATCTTTATCTCTGTCCTTTTGCTAGTTTGAATTTAATTTTCTCTTTTCCTAGTTTCATAAGGTAGAAGCTTAGATCATTAATTTGATAGCTTATTTTTCTAATATAAGCATTGCGAATGCTATGACAGTCTTTAAGAACTGATCTAGCTATTTTAACACCTTTATTGTATAATTGACATACAAGAAATTGCACATATTTAAAGTGTATAATTTGATAAGTTTTGACATGTACACACCCATGAATCTATCACCACAATCAAGATAATGAAGTCATAGATGAGTTGGAAGTATTCCTGCATCTCTTCAGTTCTTTGGAAGAATTTGTGTAAAATTGGTACTAGTTTTTACTTAAATGTTTGATAGAATTCTCTAGTGAAGGCATCTGGGATTGGAGTTTACTTTGTGGGAAGGTATTAAATTACAATTTCAATTTCTTTAATAGATATTGGGTTATTCAGATTATTCTTGAATTAATTTGGTAATTTGTACCTTTCAAGGAATTAGTTCATTTCACCTAAATTGTCAAATTTATTGGCATATAGTTGTTCATAATATTCCCTTATTATCCCTTTTATTTTTGAGGGTCAGTGGTAATCTCATTTTAGTTTTTAAAAAGTCTAGTTTCATATAGTAGTGAAAACTATGAACTTCATTTAAAGGGAAATCTTTCCCCATTTTCCCCTCTTGAGTCCTGCTCCCCTCATTCCCTCCCTGGACAAACAATATCACGAATATGGTGAGTATCCTTCTAATCCTTGTTTTTATACTTTTACTACATATCTGTCATTAATATAACATTCTTTTTGTAAATTTACCAGATTAGTGTTCTCAAACAATAGGCGTCTTTCTATAACTTGCTTTCTGTATTCAGTGTTGCACTTTGAGCTTTACCTATGCTGATATGTTATATTTACTAGTTCATTCATTTTAACTCTTGTATAGCATGCCAATGTCTGAGTATCACAGTTCATTAATCCATACCTCTATTGGTGAGCATTTGGTTGTTTCTAATACTTTTGTTGCCCTTCTTGTACATGTATCCCGACTCACATTTGCAGAATTTGTCTATGGTGTAACTACAAGTGGAATACCTGGTAGGGTATGTACATTTTCAATATCACTAGGTGTATTATGTCTTTTCTCTCATAAATAAGTTCAGTTTGCCTTGTGTGCTTAAGAGTTTTGCATCTATGTAAATGAAATTTCTTTATAATATGCTCATATTCTGACCTTATTTGCTTTTGGCATTAAGTTCATTCTGTTTTGTATAATATTAAGCATTGTTTTACTATAATGTTATTTTCAACATTTCTCTCTCATTTTGTTCTAATTGTCTTTTGAAAGCAAAGAGCTGATGTTTAAAAATACCATTTAATATGGTCAGCTTTTAGTTAATATTTATTTATTATGTTATTACTTATATTTGTATTTCTTACTTGTTTGTATTTTCTATATAACCTGCTTTTTCTTTACCTCTTTTTTTCTGCTTTTGCTGTATTTTCCTTACCGCCTTTTTCCCCTTTGGCCGTCTTCCTCCTGAATATTTCAAGTACCAAGCATTATTCTTAGCCATGCTGTGGCAAATTCTCTGTCTTTTCTTGTCCAAAAATGTCTATATTTGTCATCTTTCTTTGAAATAAATTATCTAGGAATAGAGTTATAAAATGTAGTTTCTCTCAGGACTTTGAAAATATTCTTTAATATTTTTGCTTTTTTTTAAACCTAGATAGGGGGTCTCAAGATCACTACCAGATTCATATATTCTTGAGAAAGATGCATGGGAATCAGCATATAGTTGTACTTACAGCTAAGATTTATTACAATGATGAAGTGAGCATATATAATTAGATCATAAGGGGGAAAACAGTCATAGATTCTGGAGGAATTCATGTATAGTATCCCTTATGCTTTCTCTCTCCCATGAAAGGTCACACAGGGCACACTTCTCCTAGTAGTGAAATTCAGCAACCTGTGTGGTGTTTATGCCCAGGGAAGACTATTAGAGGCTCACCACCCTCAGATTTTGTTTGAGGCTGGTCAGATACACAAACTTGGCTTAGCACATACCAAAATGCCAGACTCCCAGAAGGAAAAGAAATGTTCCGCATAAATCACAGGGTTTGTATGAGCAGCCTTATCTCTTAGGGAATGGTGGGGACATTCCTGAGCTCCAAATTCCCAAATGTCAGCCAAGGGCCAGCCTCCCAAGGAGGTCTTCCTAAGTATAGCACTCTCAAGGCTTCTTTGTTAACCTATGTCTTGGTATATTGCCTCTCTCCATTTTCTCTATTCTTCCATTTGGATGTTATATTAAACTTATGTTGAAACTTATCATTTCTCTATTTCTCTTAACATATTTCTATGTTGTTAGCTCTTTATGCTACATTTTTTGTGTTATTTCTCAAGCTGTCATCTAATTCATTAAATCTGTCTTTATCTGTGACTAGTTCAACCTCTCTAGTTTAACACCTATATATTCTTTTATATTTATACGAGAGGCCAGGTGCACAAAAATTTGTGCACTCGGGGGGTCCCTCAGCCCAGCCTGTGCCCTCTCGCAGTCTGGGACCCCGTGGGGAATGTCCACCTGCTGGCTTAGGCCCACTCCCCAGGGGGATCACGCCAAAGCTGGCAGTCAGACATCCCTTTGGCAGCCCGGGAGCCCTCGGGGGATGTCCACTTGCCAGCGGGGAGCAGGCCTAAGCTGCAGTCGGACATCGTTAGCGCTGCTGAGGAGGCGGGAGAGGCTCCTGCCACCACCACTGTGCTGGTAGCCGTCAGCCTGGCTTGTGGCTGAGCAGAGCTCCTCCTGTGGGAGCGCACTGACCACCAGGGGGCAGCTCCTGCATTGAGCATCTGCCCCCTGGTGGTCAGTGTGTGTCATAGTGACCAGTCATTCCCAGTCATTCTGCTGTTAGGGTCAATCTGCATATTACCCTTTTATTATATAGGATTCCCAAAAATTTCCTATTTTTCAACCCATAGTCCAATTCTTACCTGATTTTTTTGTATACTTAAAATGTATGTATTTTAAAGTCCATATGTTTCTACTAGATATATTTCTAGGAATGTGGGAGTATCTTTAAATGTATCTGCTAATTCTCTCTCACAATGATTCATTTCCTTGTGAGGTTTTTAATTGCTTACTGTGAGCTCTTCAGTGAGAATTGGTTTTCCATAGATGGGCTGTGAGCCCTAAACTATAAAAACATAACAATATAGGGTATGTACATTGTTGGAAAGTTTTAGAAAGTTTGCCATTGCTAAGAACCTACTAATAACAGGACCAATTTTCAGGTTAATTTTTCAGATTGTTGTTGCTGTACTACACTGATAATCACTTGAATTGGGTTACAGAACTAGGTTTTTTGTTTCTTACACAATAGAGGCCCAATGCACGAAATTCATGCACTGGAGGGGGTCCCTCAGCCCAGTCTGCACCCTCTTGCAGTCCAGGACCCCTCAGTCTTTACCACCCTCCTGCTCGCTGCTCCTTACCGCCACCACCACTATGCTTGCCAGCCGTGAGCCTGACTTCTGGCTGAGCAGTGCTCCCCCTGTAGGAGTGCACTGATCACCAGAGGACAGCTCCTGTGTTTGCTCCCTGGTGGTCAGTGCACATCATAGCGACCGGTTCTGGTCGTTCCGCCATAAGTGTCGCTTAGGCTTTTATTATATAGATAATGTCCTTATCTTCAATTTCCTTGACCACTGGGGAGTCGTTCTAGTTCCTGTTAAACAAGCATGGAAACACCTTGTGATTCCAGCTTTAAGCACAAATTACATTCCTGAACATTTGTGCCCTATGGTCTGGAGTCCCCTGCAAATCCTCAAACTTCAATTTCTGTTCATCCCACCACTTTAAATTCCCACTTCACTTTTCACATGTATTAAGTTTATTTTCTTGATTTTGAGCTTGACTGTGTTTTAAATTATTTTTGTTAAATAAGGGCCAGCATTTCTTTGCCTTTTCATTTGGTAGTGGTGGAGGAGCATAGGGAGGGTCCATCCACATCAGCTCAAATCTATTGATAGGAATTCTCAGTGGGATGTTTATTAATTAATTTTATCCTAGAACATTATAGTAGGAGCATTTACAAGTTTGATGATTTATTGCATTTTTTTCCCTAGAATTCTGGAAAGTTGATGATCAGAAAGATAACCACAAGAAAAGCCAAGATAAATCTCTGTGGCAAGCTACATTTATACACCAGGAAACTCTGAAGGATGCGAGTGACCAAGAAGTAAGAACATGCGGAAAAATTATTTATCCCAGCACAGACTTTGTTTCTATAAGAAAAAGACTCCTTAAACATTATTCATGGGAAAGATGTTCAAAACATAATTTGAACTTTCTTAGTCAAAATAGAAGCTATGGAAAAAAAGAAAGATGATGAATATCAGGCATATTGGAAATTATGCTTCCATTCTAATCTTGATAAAGCTCAACCTGGAGAGAAAATCTTTGAACCTAAACACCATGGAAAAGCCTTCCACCATAAGCGAGCCCTTAAAAGTCAGAAAATTCAAACTGGGGAGAAACCCTATGAATGTCCTGACTGTGGAAAAGCATTTATCCAGAAAGGAAACCTTGCTGTACATCAGAGAACTCACACTGGAGAGAAACCTTATGAATGCTGTGAATGTGCAAAAGCCTTCAGCCAGAAGTCAACCCTCATTCCACACCAGAGAACTCATACAGGGGAGAAGCCCTATGAATGCAATGAATGTGGGAAAACCTTTATCCAGAAGTCAACTCTAATCAAACATCTGCGAACTCATACAGGAGAGAAACCATTTGTATGTGGTGAATGTACAAAAACTTTTAAGAGTTCATATCACCTTATTAGACATGAAAAAACACACATTAGACAAGCATTTTATGAAGGTATCAAACGTGGTAAGTCAATCCTTATGCATCAGAGGACTCAGACGGGTGAGAAACCTGAATGCAATAAACACAGGAAAACCTTTTATAAGAAACCCATCCCCATTAAACATCAGAGAATGCATACAAAAGAGAAAACTTTTGAGTGCAACAAATGTGGAAAAAGCTTCAAGGGAAAGTCAGACCTCTCTGTTCATCAGAGAATTCACACAGGAGAAAAACCCTATGAATGTAGCATATGTGGGAAGACTTTCAGTGGAAAATCACACCTCTCTGTACATCATAGAACTCATACAGGAGAGAGACCTCATGAATGCGGAAGATGTGGGAAAGCCTTTGGTGAGAAATCGACCCTTATTGTACATCAAAGAACTTATACAGGAGAAAAACCCTATAAATGCAATGAATGTGGGAAAGCCTTCAGTGAGAAGTCATCACTGATTAAACACCAGAGAATTCATACAGGAGAGAGACCCTATGAATGCAGTGACTGTGGGAAAGCCTTTAGTAGGAAGTCAACTCTCATTAAACATCACAGAATTCATACAGGGGAAAAACCATATGAGTGTGGCGAATGTGGGAAGGCTTTCCGTGTGAAATCAACTCTCATTGTACATCATAGAACTCATACAGGAGAGAAACCCTATGAATGCAAAGAATGTGGCAAAGCCTTCAGTGGGAAGTCAACTCTCATTAAACATCAGAGAAGTCATTCAGGAGATAAAACCTCTTAATATACTTAAGAGTGGTGTAACATCACTAGCAGTTATACTTCATTGTATATCAATTCATCCTCGGGAGTAACTCTTAAAGGTCAGAAATTCTTCATATAGTATTTAATGTTCATTTAACTTAATAAAAAGTAATATTGCAGAAGCATATAATAAATGTGATCAATATTTCACCCAAAATTCTTATGCATGCATGGCAAATTGTATATCAAAGAATTCAAAAGTGGCAAAACTGTGTCTTGGTGTTGGAAAGCCTTTGGAGAGAATTTAAATGCCATTGCATATCAGAGTATGCTGTGGAAAACTACAATAAAGCGTAAAATATTAATCCTAGCTAAGGCAAACTTCCAGTGTATTTCTTAAATAGAGTGAGAAAGGATGAGTCAGCATGATTCATGAGAGAAGATCAAACAGAAGATCTTCCACATATTTATCAGTATATTCAGTGCAGAATTGCAAACACAGAAAAGACAAATAGTAAGCTTTGACAGAACTTGCTTAGGAACAGTGCTTACAACATAATATTTTGTCTTTTAAGAAAGGTTAATCATTTTATGGTTACACTAGAGGCCCGATGCATGAAATTCATTCAAGAGTACATCTTCCTTCCCCCGGACTTCTGGCACCGCTTCCCTATGGCATCTAGGACCTGGGCTTTCCTCCGGCCGTTGGCAGGCTCCCAGTACCTGGGCTTCCCTCACAGCCCTGGCTTTGTCCAGAAGGTCGCCTGGAAGGACATCCGGTCTAATTAGCATATTACACTTTTATTATTAAATATTTTATGAGGCAATGAAAGATTTTTAATTTTTAGTGTATCTACCATCACAGCAATAATGCACAGTAGCCAAGTTCCTGAGATACTAAGAGCTTTCCGCAGAATTATGTGCCAAGGAGATCAAACTGAAAGTTCAGATCCCACCAGTGATGATAGGCCCTGG
Source organism: Myotis lucifugus (assembly GCF_000147115.1). Lineage (NCBI taxonomy): Eukaryota > Metazoa > Chordata > Mammalia > Chiroptera > Vespertilionidae > Myotis > Myotis lucifugus. Next base: position 4,872,642 of record NW_005871124.1, read on the forward strand.
TAAAAACCACGGACTTTCAAGTGGATCTTCTTTTAAATATATATATTTGAAAGAATTACATATGTCTCCCTTTTTACCCCATTGACCCCTTCTAGCCTGCCCCCTACCCCCTGCCCCAGACCTTCACCACACTATTCCGTGTCCATGGTTATGCATATCCCAATATATAAAAACCCAGGGTCCATAACAACCGACCGAAGGCTCGACCAAACACCAGAAGTCAGTTCTGCTAGTCAGTGCTGGGTTGCTGTGGCGACCCAGCACTGACTGCTGCCGCTGAGGGTGCAGCGACCCAGCACTGACTGCTGAGGAGGCTGCAGATTAGGCCCGGAGAGAGAGGCAGGGTCTGCTCTGCAGCCTCTGCGGCAGCTGTTGACCAGCCGTTGCCTCTCTCTTTCTCTCCGGGCTTTGCTAGCAGCCACGCCTCTGTTTCTCTCCAGGCCTCCACAGGGGGGCTGCTGATCAGCCCCGCCTCTCTGACCAGGCCCGGAGATAGGCCCAGAGACACTGACTGTGCATAGAAACCGACCAGAACCAAATTGGCTAGTAGGGGAGGGCAGTTGGGTGCGAGGTCAGGCCGACAGGGGAGGCAGTTGGGGGCAACCAGGCCAGCAGGGGAGGGCAGATGGGGCAAGACAAGGCTGGCAGGGGAGGGCAGTTGGGGGCAAGATCAGGCTGGCAGGAGAGGGCAGTTAGGGGTGATCAGGTGGCAGGCAGAGGGGTTAGGGGCAATCAGGCAGGCAGGCAGGTCAGCAATTAAGAGCCAGCAGTCCCAGATTGTGAGAGGGATGTCCGACTGCCGGTTTAGGCCCGATCCCACAGGACATCCCCCAAGGGGTCCTCGATTGCAGAGGGTGCAGGCTGGGCTGAGGGAATCCCCCCCCCCCGTACACAAATTTCATGCACCAGGCCACTAGTATACATATAAGTTCTTTGGTTGATCTCTTTCCACCCACCCCCACATTCCCTCTGAGATTCAATTGGATCTTCTGAAGAACTTTACCTAGGAATTAGTGTGAATAAATCTTTAAAATATTGATACCCTACCATGAATTAGCTCCTACTATAATTGCCTGTCAGAAACTACAAGTCATCTAGAGCACCTACAATTTCTCATGCACAGAATCAAAACTAAGGTAAAAGTAGACAAGAGAAGCAGACCCACAGCTAATTCAGGCATAGAAGTTAAAAGTCATGGCCTTTAGGCCTGTCCAGTGTCAGGGCACATGCCCAGGTTTGCAAGCTCAATCCCCAGTAGGGGACATGCATGGGGCAACTGATCAATGATTCTCTCTCATCATTGATGTTTCTATCCCTCTCTCCCTCTCCCTCTCTGAAATCAATTTAAAAAAATTTAAAACATAAAAATATATTTTAAAAAATAGTCATGGTCTTTAAAATAACTGAATAATATGAACAAGAAAATTTATAAAATGAGGAAATTCATAACAAAGCAAATTATTTCCAATAATTATTTACTGTTTTGCTTAGCTTTTTATTCTCCTGGAGTCTCAAATTGCCCCTTTTGTTTGTTTGTTTTTCCATGGTCACAAACATGCCATCTAATCTATGGAATTCTCCTTCTCTCTGGTATTAGAATTCAGGATAGTTATTAACTTTTAAGAGGAGGATTCAGAAAGAGTAAAAGCAGGACCCTCAAATAGGGTCAATAGCAAGCTAGAAACTTTGTCCAAAGAGTATCTACAGAAGGTGGTATTGCTATGCTCAAAATCCTCATGGAATGAATAATGTGACCCACAAACAGGGACTTTCCAAAGGCTCCCTTCCTCTCTCTCTCTAAAATCCATAAAAAAAATATTTAAAACTATATCCTGCTAATGCCTGTCTTTTAATTGGATAGTTTAAATCATTTATGTCTAAAGTGATCACTGGTGAGGAAGGACTTTTTCTGTCATTTGCTATTTGATTTTTCTATAATTTGTGTTCCTCAATCCCTTCATTACTGCCTTCTTTTGTGTTTCATTGATTGCTTTCCCTTTTAGTGTGCTGTTTTGATTGCTTCCTCATTTCCTTTTTTAAAAAATACATTTTATTGATTTTTTAAAGAGAGGAAGGGAGAGGAATAAAGAGCTAGAAACATTGATGTGAGCGAAACATTGATCAGCCGCCTCCCCACTGGGGATGTGCCCGCAACCAACGTACATGCCCTTGACTGGAATCGAACCTGGGACCCTTGAGTCCGCAAGCCGACGCGCTATCCACTGAGCCAAACCGGTTAGGGCCTCATTTCCTTTTTTGTTTATTTTTTTAAAATATGTCTTTATTGATTTTAAAAAGGAAGGGAGAGTGAGAGAAACATCCATCAGTTGCCTCCCATACACTCCCCAACCAGGGATCGAACCCACGACCCAGATATGTGCCCTAACCTGGAATCAAACCCACAACCTTTTCAAAAAATATATATTTGTATTGATTTCAGAGAGGGAGAGGGATAGAGAGCTAGAAACAACAATGATGAGAGAGAATCATTGATCGGCTGCCTCCTGCATGCCCCCCACTGGGTATCCAGCCCACAACCCGGGCATGTGCCCTTGACTGGAATCAAACCCGGGACCCTTCAGTCCGCAGGCCAACACTCTATCCACTGAGCCAACCTGGCTAGGGCAAACCTGCAACCTTTTGATGTAGGGGCGACACTCCAACTAACTTAGCCATCCCAGCCAGGGTGGTATACCATTGGATTTTCATTTCCCTGAGGGATAATGGTGTTGAACATCTTTTCATGTGCTTATTGGACATTTCTATATCTTCTTTGCATAAATGTCTAGTCACATCCTATACCCATTGCCTTTATTTTTGAAAAATAGTTTTGCTAAATATAGAATTGGCTGTTGACACATTGTTTTCTTCTGGCACTTTGCATATATTCTTGGTGCTTCCTACTCCTGTAACACTGCTTTCTGGCCTCCACTGTTTCAGATGAGAAGTCATTGTGATTCCCTTGCACATACTATGATGTCCTTGTACCCAATGAGTCACTTTTCTATTGTGGCTTTTAGTATTTTGGTTTTGGCTGTCAATGGTTTGAATATATGTTTAGGGATAGAGATCTTTGTGTTTATCCCACAGGGGATTCATTAAACTTATTTTATGTCAAGATTAATATTTTTCGTCAAATTTGGGGTTGTTTTAGCCATTATTTTCTCCCCAACATTTTTCTGCCCCTTTCTCTTTCCTCTCCTTCTGGTCAATATCCAGAGTTCTGAAGTGATTGTTTTTTGCAATTTTGTCAGTTTTACCATTGCTCCTCATTAAGCCATTTTTGGAAGTTCCACCTATACAGTAGCTAATTTTAATACCTAATACTTCCATATCAACTGCAAACAGCTGAAAACAGAGGGCAAGTGGACCTGAGAAATAGTTGCTTGTTAAACCATTTAAAAGAATAGTTTATCTGAATTGCCCATTGGAAAAAGCTTATTCTCAAACAAAGCAGAGTAGGGAGTAATATTTGCTTATGTGACCTGGTAATTCTTCACTGACCAAACTAGTATAATCATCTCGCTAAAAGAAAAGTTCTATAATCCTAAGTAGTTAATCATGTTGACTGGGAAAAATAATACTTCACACAACAAAGTTGAATTGTACATTTTTTCTTCCTCCAGCAGATGGTGACATTTTATAGACTATGGATAAATTGTCCAGACCAGTAAGCTAAGTGACTAAAATAGAATTGTCTCTAGTTTGTTTTCTCTATCTACATCTTGAATTCATTTACAAAATGGCATTCATCAAGAAGTCACACTTATAAAAGAAGACCAAGAATAATAAAAAATCATGACCAATATTGACAGTGAAATTTTTCAAGTTCTTAGCTGCATTGTGTGTTTTCACATTTGGCATGAAGTCACATCAGCTTGCCTATATACAAAAATAGAACAGCAAGGACAGAATGCTAAAGTGGGCAACTGTTTCTTTAAATAATGTCCATCTCTGATACCTCTTCATTTCTTGCTATGTGAGTTTCAAATCTAATGAGATTTCACAGACTGAGATGTGGACAAAAGGCAATTCAGGCAGAGGAAACAACTTGAGCTCAGACTTAGAAGCATCAAACTATATGACATTTTTGCCGGACCCGGAACTGTTTGGCTAGAACACACAGCATAAAACACACAGTGCTACCAACTGAACTGGAGTGGAGGATAGAAGAGGCAGAGGAAGGAATTGGTGGGAAGTGAGACTGTAGGTTGGGGCCAGACTATAAAATATTTAGAAGGCATGCTAATGAGTAAGGACAGCACTATGAAAAACCTTATGAGGTGTGCTAAGGAGTGTGAAGTTGGTCTTGTGGGCCTCAGAGAGCTGTCTTACAAAGGTGTGAACACAGTAAAAGAGGGAATCAGAGAGACCAATTAAAAGATGATGGATCACACAATGCTGGAGAGGAAAAACAGTGTGGATTGAGGAACGATGACATTTTGCATGGAAAAGGGTTAATGATGGAGCCATGTTTAGGAGGCACTCACATGATAGGTAGACTATAGGCTAAGGTGAATGGCTGGATGTGCTGTCTGAGAAAAGGAGAGGCATGTACAAAGATGACTGTGGGGTTTCCAATTCTGGCATGTTCATGTGTAATAATAGCATTATGCAAAACAGGAAATTCATGAGGAATAGAGGGGTATAAAGGATTTGGTTTGGGATGAAATGAATTTGAGGTGCCTAGAGGGCATCCAGGTGCAGTTGCTGGGACAAAAGTAGAATTATGAGATTAATGAGTTCAAGAGAGAAATCTGGAAATGATATTTGAGTGAACAGTGAAAACTTGCTGGGAAAGGCCATGGTAATTGAGTCCCAGGTGGTTGAATAAAATGAGAAAAGGATCCTAAGGATAGAGCTTTGGGATTCCCAATATTTTCAGTTAGGTGGAGACTATGTAGGAGATGAAGAAGGAGCCACTTGAGCCATAGCCGGTTTGGCTCAGTGGACAGAGCATTGACCCTTGGACTTAAGGGTCCCAGGTTCGATTCTGGTCAAAGGCACATACCTTTGTTGCAGGCCCCCACGTGTGTGCAACCAATTGATGTTTCTCTCTGTCTCTCCTCCTCCCTTCCACTCTCTCTAAAAACCAATGAAAAAATATCCTCAGGTGAGGATTAACAAAAATAAAATTAAAATTAAAAAAAGAAGGAGCCACTTGAGAGGTAGTAAAGGAACTACAGGGAATGGAGTTATGTTTAAAGAGGAAAGAATGTAAATAAACTTCTCACAGTACAACTTTTTTATTTGTGGGAAATAGAGTGGTATACAGTGATATCCTAACAATCTTTCTAGAATAAACCCTTTGGCCAGAGCTTGGAAACCTGTCTGGTCCTTAACATGTTAGAAAGTCAACCTCTTAAGGATGTGAAAAACTGAGCATAACATATAATTAACTAGAGGCCTGATGCACAGATTCGTGCACATTGAAAGGAAATTAATTAAAAGGTGGCCGGTGGGGCGAGACTGGGCAAGATGGGCTGGACACTCCCTGGAGCCAACCTCCTGTGGTCCCTCCCTGTCCGGCTGCACCTGCAGTGGCGCCAGGGCTCAAAGGGTGTCTGCGGAGTGAGTGGGGTCCCTCTGGCAGGTAGGGTCCCTTGGCCTGGCTTGTGGGGATCGAGCCGAAACCAGCAGTCCGACATCCCCTGATGGGTCCTGGAGTGTGAGAGAGTACTCTGCAAAGTTGCTGTTGCTTGGCAGCGCCTGCGTTGAACGCCTGCCCCCTGGTGGTCAGTGTGCATCATAGCGACTGGGGTCAACTGGTTGTTCAGTCGTTCGGTCACTTAGGCTTTTATATATATATAGATTAAAGTTTGAGATGTACTAGTCTAGGATATCCTTTCTCACCTGTCTGGTGCTTGGGAGGCCGGTTGGTCTGGGAAGCATCCGCTGGAAAGGCTTATTCTCTGATCTATGTGGCTAGCCCAGGCTTCCTCACACAGCAACTTAAGGGTTCCCAAGAGCAGTAAGGAGGCAGTCCCCACAGTGGAAGCTTTTTTTCAAGCTTCCGCTTGTGACACATTTGCTACTATCCCTTTGATCAATACAAGTCACAAGGCCATCCCAGGGTCAGTGTGGGTAGGTATTGCCAAAGGGCATGAAGAGAGGAGGATAAAACTTCGTGGTTATTTTAAAAACCTACGACACACTACTGGGGTTTCGACTTTGCGAATAAAACACCAGTGACCTTTTGCACTCTGCCCAGCCACATCCCTCCACTCAGGGCAACACAGACCACCATTGGCTTAAAGGAAGTCCGTAGAGTGGATGTAAAAAATGGGGAAGGAACAAAGGTATAGACTTTACATTGGAAAATATATTCTTGCCACAAAGGAAAAGATGGGTACAGATGTAAGTGGATATATAGGTCTGGTATCGGAAAAGTGAGATATTATCTAAAACAGTTTCATTTTCTCTTGAAGTAGGAGGTAAGGTCATCTGTTGAGATGGGAAAGAGTCGTGGACGGCAAAGAGAGGGATCAAAGATCTAAATACTAGTAGTGTAGACGTCTCCTTCTAGAAGGTTTGAAATAGCCTTGAGCCTGGAAATTGACTTGGAAAGTACAGGATCTCAGGGACCATTTGAGATTGATGATTATGACTTTATCTTGATGCAATCTATCCTGTAGGGAAACTTTTTAAAACAGTGTCTGCAGGCACAGAGAGCAAAACGCAGGGTTTGGGAGATTTTGCTAAATAAGTAATTAAAAGACAGAGGAACATGAAGTTTAGGTCATTGGCAGAAATATTATTAAAATAATGGTCTGGGGTCCTTTTGCTGAATATGAAAATGAGAAGAAAATGGGGGTACTGGTCAATGAGGTTGGAGAGTAGAGAAAATTTGAGCAAGTGACTGAAAGGAGACAGAATTGTGGACAGAACGTGGATGTTTGAGCTGGTGATTTCATAGGTGGAGTAGTTTCTGTGATGAAAAAGACTGAAGAAAATCTTTTGAGATGTTCTGACTTTTCCACTTTGAACACCTTTCCCTTGTGATGAGAATTGCTTTAGAGCTTCCATTAACCTTACACCACCTTCTGCAAAAGGGTGCTCATTATTCTTGCTCATTATCCTGATGAAACAGAGCAAAAATTATCCTTTTTAGTTCTCTTTTGGATTTCAGGAACTCCGAGTTTAATCTGCCTCTTGGACTTCCTGTCACCTTTTCATCCATCCTCAAGTACATGTCCCTCCTTATGGGTCTTCTAAACACTGAGCTCCTTTGAAATGCCTCCATCTTCCCACTATGATTCTGTAAATGTTTTTTGCTCACTTGGGTCAGAATAGTCTCAGTTATGCCAACACCAGGAAGTACAGAAGCACTAAGAATCATGGCACTTTTAAAATGAGTAAACAGATCCTCAGGATGTCTGTAGAAGGTGCATGCCCCTCAGGGGGCAAAACTCAACACTTGACATTTCACAAAGGCTACACCTTAATAACTAAGCGCGCCATGTGACTGCAGTAGTGCCTCGGAGCTCTCTGGACCACCATGTAATGTGCAATTCCCCCCCCCCCCAATCCTCACCGGAGGATATGTTTTTATTGACTTGAGAGAGAGAGGGAGAAATAGAAACACTGATGTGATGGGCTGTCTCCCATATGTGCCCGGCAGGGGATCAAATCCGAAACCTAGGTATGTGCCCTCACAGGGAATGGAACCCGCAACCTTTTGGTGTATGAGACGATGCTCCAACCAACTGAGCCACCCGGCCATGGTGCAGTCGTGTATTTTTATCTAAGTGGAGAGATTCTCCATGCAGAACTCTAACACTCATCCTGGGCGGATGTGGGCACTGGATGTAGATGGTGACCAGGAACCTGACTCTAAATAGTGTGGAAGCGAGCCTGCCTGTGAGAGAGATGGCCAGGCAGGGGACATGTGGCCAGAGAGGCAGTGGAGATCTCTGGGTGGGGTCCACGTCCCATCACTGGGTACATTCCGTACACGAGCCCCTCCCTTGCCTGATGTTAATTCATGAAGACTTGACTTCATTACGGAGGAGTTCGGGAAAGGTGGGGTCTGGCTCCGTGCACCCCAGCCGGCGACTCCACCCCCCAACCACCCACCCCCGCAACTCCGCCCAGCAGGGAAGGAGGCGGGGAGAAATGCGGGCGGGGCGGGAGGCTGCCAAGGCGGCCAATCGGCGGCTGAGCCCAGGGACCGGGGCGCCGCCACCAGCCACACCGCCTCCCAAGTTTCCCCTGCGGATGCACAGCCCCGGTGGCTCCGCTCCTCCCGGCTCAGAGGGGCGCACAGGGGCCGGAGGAGCGGACTCCCGACAGGGTTCCTAAGCCAGGGGAGAGG
>NW_005871124.1:4882969-4938069 GCF_000147115.1 Myotis lucifugus
AATCTGTGCTGTGGGGTTAGGTGGAAAGTTGTTGACTCTTATTCAACCTCCCCCAATCTGTTTCATATTTCTTCTCTGCCTCTCTCTCTCTCTCTCTCTGATGTGCAGGTTCCAGAACTTTCCTTCTGAGTTCCCAAGCACACAGGCATAGTCAGGCCTCTCTTGCAACAGTTTTTGCCCGTGTGTATCTCAGGCTCTGGTATAGTGGCCTAGAATGCACTTAGCTTTCCTCCTGGCTCATGTGGCGTCTCCTCCTACCCCCACGGCTGGTGTTGCAGGACATTTGACCATATCCCATTTACAGCAATTCCCAAGAGCTGCCTGGTCAGCTTCCTCTAATGCCGAAAAGACCTCAGGGCCGGGCTTCCCCTCGCTTCATCCCATCCGTTTTTTGTTTTTTGTGGTTTTTTTTTTTAATATTTTTATTTCAGAGAGGAAAGGAGAGGAAGAGAGAGATAGAAACATCAATGATCAGAGGGAATCATTGATTGGCTGCCTCCTGAACGTTGGACCGAGCCCACAACCCAGGCATGTGCCCTTGACCGGAATCGAACCTGGGACCTTTGGGTCCGCAGTCTGACGCTCAGTCCACTGAGCCAAACCAGCCAGGGCAACCTTAGATCCGCAGTAGCAGCAGGAGGAACTTTGTGAAAAGGCCCCCCAATTTGTTTTGTTCTTTTTCTGTAAAGTATACATCCTGAGATGCTCAAATGGGGCTGAAATGATCTCAGAATGTGTTCAGTGTCTGGTCAGTTGTTGGCCGAGGGAAGAGTTTGTTCTGCATGAGACTGACTTTAGGAGTCTAGTCAGTGGCATGGGGATAAGTTTCCCCAAACTGTGTGGGAGTTGGAAGGGTGAAGCTTTCTGCACTGTGCAGTCCAGAGGAGGAGGAAAAGCCGGGCCTGGTGGGAGGAAGTGACTTAAGTTTCCATTCATTATTTTATAGTATAATTCACTATTCCCCTGGGATGACGCTCTGAGGACAAAGTTGAAGATGTTAATGAACGTGGATATTGTTGTTGTTAGTAGCAGCTGGCTGAATTTTCTCCCAGTAATCAAGTGGTTTTCTATGTCAGTTTCTGTACTTTCTGGGAAGTCTGTGTTCCTTCCTGGTTTCCAGAGTAAAGGACAGTAAGGCCCAGGGTGACTTGTCACATCTGAACAAAAACATCCTTTCATCTGTTAATCCTGTATTTACAGATGTAAATAACATAATGGTCCCTAACCCTCCTGCAGAGGCCTGAGGGACCCCCTCTCCAGGGCAGATGCTGCATTTTATGACTTTATAGAACTGACAGTCTCCCAGAAACTTTCACTTTTCCCCCATTTTAAAAAATATTTTTTATTGATTTCAGAGAGGAAGGGAGAGATAGAAACATCAATGATGAGAGAGAATCATGGATTGGCTGCCTCTTGCACGCCCCCTACTGGCGATCAAGCCCGCAACCCTGGCATGTGCCCTTGACCAGGAATCCCCAGTTTTCTTAACATTTATTGAGTGCTGATTGAGGTAGGATAAGAAAGAGAATAGAGAGGAGGGTTTAGTACAAGGCTTCATCTTCTAGGACGTTACTAGTATAAAGGTGACTACGGAGGAGACACTAGTGCTGCTGTTTGGAAGGCCAACCGGGCTTTCTCTGCGGGGCTGCAGGGACATCTGGGAGCCAGTTTTAGGCTCTTCCATACCTTGGTGACTAATCCCTTCCTCCCACATTTCTGCTGGAATTATTGGGCACTGACCATGTCTCCACCAACATTATTGACCCACTGATGAGTTTCTAAAACCCTGTCAGGCTCTACTTTAGGGAAGAGAAGGGAATGGACCCTTATGTACCATGCATTGAGTTGGGCATTGTACATATATCATTATTTGGACATGTTATCAGTTTTATAGATGAGGAATCTGAGACTCAGAGAAGTTAAGTAATTTGCCTGAAGTCACACCTGGGCTGGTGAGGGTGAAGCAGCTTTGGTGTTCGAACCCAGGCTCAGAATCTCTCCATTATAACACACCCTTACCTGGCCTCCCTTAGCAGCCCCTGGCAGCACTGTTGGTACTCCAGCCAGGCTTAGAGACTAATCTAGGGTGAGAAACACATTTAGCTTTATTACTAATACTAGAGGCCCAGTGCATGAAATTCATGCACTGGTAGGGTCCCTAGCGGCTGCTGGCTGCCAGCCAGGTACTCCCTCCCTTCCCCCGGCCAGCCCCCCCCCCCCCCCATCAAACTCCCCAATGAACTCCCAGTCGAGGGGACAGTTTGCATACTATGCTTTTATTATATAGGATGTTTCAACTACTGAACGAATCAATAAAATATCCTGGAGCTGCCAACAACCTACACAGGATAGCTGGTAACTCTTCAGCCAGCCTCCCCATGGCTGCCCTTCTCATGGGGCATCTGACCATGCCCTCAGCTCATCAGTGAAGAAGGTCTACACACTAATTGACCTGAGTAACTCCTGGATGGTCCAGACCTGACAACCAGGATTTGTCAGGGAAGGAGTCGGTGCAATTTTTTCAGGGCTGGATGGGGACCTCAGCACCCTGAATCAAGTTACCAAGGACCCAGGCCCTTTCCACCTTTTGCATCTTTTTGGATTTCATGCACCAGCTTGTCTTCCCACTGTCACAAGTTGGTAGCCTCAGCAACAAGCATCACTTCCTCACACAACTACTTGGGGTTTTTAAAATGCAGAGAGGGAGGAAACTGATCAGCAAGTAAGCAGTGGAAGAGTTTTTCCTTATCTGTCTCTCTTTCCTTCAATCTGGTTATGGAAACCTTTCTCAGAATCCCCTGCCCCCAGCCAACTTCCTTTTACGTCTCACCGGCTAGAATTGACTGGTCCAAAAATCGGTGAAAGTGACTAGCATCATCATGTTTGGACATATTACATTCACTGGAGGAGCTCTTGTTTCTAATGTCAATACCTGAGTTCCAGCCCTAGAGATATTGATGTAATTGGTCTGGCATTGGGATGTTTTTAAAAGTTCCCCAGGTGACTGACCGTACTGTAGAGAGAAGCTGAGGACCACTGACTTAGACCAGTCATGATTCATCCCCCAGGCTAGGTTGTTGCCACAGGAACAAGATCAGGATGGGGGCTGTTAATGAGCAGCAAACTGTCTGCCACAGTAATCCTATATAATAAGAGAGAAATATGCAAATTAGGCCAGGACATCACGACCAACTCAGGAGGCTGCGTCACCACCAGCTCAGAGCACGTGCCCCCAGCCCCAGTGGACACACACCACACACCAGGGCTGGGGGCGGGCTCCGAGCAGCCGTGGCACGGCTCAGAGCCCACCCCCAGCCCCGGCACTGCCCAGCTCCGAGGCCACTCCCGCCGGGGGTTCGAGGGCAGGCACACCACACAGCCTGCCCTGGGAGCCTTCCTGCCCTGGGAGCAAGTCCCCTGGCAGGAGTGCAGTGCCGCCCAGCTTCAAGGCCACTCCCGCCAGGGGCTCGTGGGCAGGAACGCCACGCCACCTGCCCTGGGAGCAAGGCCCCCTGAGGACCCACAGACCCACCCAGGGGGGCATGCTGCAAGTCGCAGTGTGGCTGGGACCAAGGCCCCCAGTAGACCCGCCCAGGAGGGTGTGCTCCCAGCTGTGCCGCAGCTGGGACCAAGGCCCCCAGCGGACCTGCGGACCTGCCCAGGGGGGCATGCTCTGAGCCGCTGGGGCCAGACTGTGGCTTAGGCCCGCTCCCCATTGGGAGCAGTCCTAAGCCATCAGTAGGACATCCCCTGAGGGCTCCCAGACTGTGAGAAGGGGCAGGCTGGGCTGAGGGACACCCACCCAGTACACGAATTTTGTGCATCAGGCCTCTAGTTTATGTGAAAGAACTTGGAATTGTGAAATTCCAAGCAGATGTAGGGTATTAATATGGAAAGGGGAAAATGTTTTAAATTATTCATGACTACAGTTACCAGCAGACTGATGTGCTATCCTATCCTTTTCAGCATGGCTTCCTTTCACCTCTACCCTTGGTAGGACCCAGGCTTTCATTCCCATAGTCATTTAAGACACCTTGAAAGGAGATAAGTGCACTGTACCTTAATTCCCAAGAGTCAGAAAGCTTTTTTTTCTAAGGAAATCATCCAAACAGAAAAAGCAATGACCAACCACCCCCAAGTCCCTAACAACATTATGAAAGTCATTCCATTTTAATCAGGTTATTATGCTCCAAATGGCGCATGTATAAATATTACTGCAAGGAGAACCTCGTGCTTCAACACAGACTGCCGATGAAAAGGCATTTGTTAAACATTGTTCCTACACAGATTTCTCATTCAAGAAAGTTAGTTTAAGTTTCCAATTGTAAGGCATTGTGGGTGCTGTGTGAGGGATGGAAGTTAGGAAGGATAGTGCATGTGTGTGTACGTGTGTATGTGTGTGTGTGTATGTGTGTGTGTGTATCCATAGGTAGGTACCTGAGTGGCAGGGCTACAGTAAGGTGTAAACAATTTTTATTTTAAAATATATATTTTTATTTCAGAGAGGAAGGGAGAGGGAAAGAGAGATAGAAACATCAATGATGAGAGCGAACCATTGATCAGCTGCCTTCTGCACGCCCCACACTCATGATCGAGCCCACAACTCGGGCATGTGCCCTGACTGGGAATCGAATGTGACCTCCTGGTTCATAGGTTGATGCTCAACCACTGAGCCATGCCAGTCGGGCGTCTTTACACATTTTCTCTATGCTCCCGAGAGCTGTCCTTGTAGTCTGGGGGAGTGCAAAAGTGTGAATTTGCAGTTGCCGAGGGCAGGACTCAGAGAGTTTTCAAAGAGGTGTTGTTTTTTGGTCTGGGCAGGGATTTTCTTCTCATGTATACAAATGTAATATAAATAGTTGGCAATGATGCTCTGAAAAAAACACACGTTTATAAGCAGCTGGCTTAAAATCCCTCAGTACACCTTTTCTCAGGCTCAGCATGAGCAACACAGAAAAGAATGAAACTAAAAGCTAAACTGGCCTTGCTTTTTTGTGTCTGATGTTCTAGTCGCACAAGATGACTAATAAATGAACCTCCCTCTCTGTGAGGGCTTCTGATTCCCTCTACCTCTTGCTTCATAATGGAACTGAAGGAACTTGCTCTACTGAAAGAAAAATTTCTACTTAGATGCAGCATAGAGGAAGAACCGTAGAGACTGAGAAACAACCTTGGCCCAAGTTCAAGAACACAGGGAAGTGAACTGTTAGGGAGCTGAATAGGAAGTAGCTTCAATTGGAGAAAAGTTGCAGCGCTCAGTGATATGTTCGTGAGAATTGGAGCCCTTCAGTTTTGCTCCCTGCCCCCCATGGCCCTCAGGCACCAAGCCAGCAGCCCGGTTTGACATTTCTGCAGCTGGTCTTGCTCACATTAAAGACCATCATGCTGGATCCTGGGAAGAAATTGGAACATCGGCTGATAGTGAATATATATAGGGTGTCCCAGAAAATGTATGCACAGTGTTTAGCTGATAGCTCAATTGATGTTTCTTTCTTTTCAAATTTGACCCATTAGAATGAATAATTATTCAAAGTGTGTATACATTTTTGGGACACCCTGAATATATATATCATCATCCGAGGATATAATTTTAGAGAGAGAGGGAGAGAGAGAGAGAGAGAGAGAGAGAGAGAGAGAGAGAGAGAGAAACAAACATTGACCAGCCGCCTCCCATACATACCCTAACCAGGGATGGAACCTGCAACCTAGGCATGTGCCCTGACCGGGAATCGAACCCACAACCTTTTGGTGCATGAGATAACACTCCAACCAACTGAGCCACCCGGCCAGGAATGACAGTGAATACAAGTATTTTAAATCAGAAGATTAAGAGGATGTGAAAAACAACCACCAGATCTGACTTCATCCTGACCATGTTTGTTTGGAGTAAGCAGATTCTCCTCCCGTGAAGAGTCACGTGCCAAAAATAATCACCAAGGGAGACAGGTTTTTACTCATGGCATGGAAGCCCTTTCTGTTAACACTCCTGTCACAGGCCCCAGTAGGCAGCCCCAGGGGCACAGGGAGAGTTGTGAGGGCCCAGGGCAGTCTTTGGGCTATGCCATCAAGAAGCCTCACATCTGGGCGAAACCCAGATGCCCAGAGGGATGGTTTGGAGAGATTAATTAATAGTGTGTGATTAAGATCTTTTGGGCCTGGCCGGGGTGGCTCAATGGTTGAGTGTCAACCTATGAACCAGGAGATCACAGTTTGATTCCCAATCAGGGCACATGCCTGGGTTGGGGGCTCGATCCCCAGTAGGGGGTGTGCAGGAGGCAGCTGATCAATGATTCTCTCTCATCATTGATGTTTCTATCTCTCTCTCCCTCTTCCTTCCTCTCTCTGAAATAAATAAAAACATATTTTTAAAAAAGGTCATTTGGACGTGGTAACCAGCAGCTTGGAAGCAGAGAAAGCAGCCTAACTGAAGGTCTGACACAGAACATTACAGAGACATTCATAAGGTATGGGAGCCAGTAGGGGCGTGAAACTGAGTTCTTTTATAAAGATGATGAACTGAAGAGAGTTATGAGCAGCCCCCAGAGTGACCTGGGAGGCTAACTAAAGCAGTCCTTACATACACACAGATAAGGGGAACATTAAGGAAAAATGTCCCAGAGTTAGAAGTCACTTTCCCAATGACTAAGACCAGACATTACCAAAAAGGATGCATTCCTGCCTTGGAGAGATTATGGGAACAGTAAGCCAGAAATACTAAGATGAAGATAATGTTTTAAAAATAGGACTTCCTTTCAAACAGCGTGGAGTTTGGCATATGTTAAATAGACAGATTTTGGAAGCAATAAAAGCAGATGCTATCTCTTGCTCTAATAAAGAATATCACCAACACAGATGTAATAAAGGAAAACAAGACATTTTTCATGTTCTACAAACCATAAAAAGTTACATGTTGTTGCCTAAGGATAGCAAAGGGGGCTATTTTGCAACAAAAGAGATGGTTGGCTGAAAATAAACACGCCCCCAAAGAACAACAAAACTCTTAGCATGATTGAATGCTTTTTAAATTAATTTTATTTTTGTTTCTCAACAGTCAAAAGGGAAGAGAAATGCTTTTCACCTCAGGAAAAATCCATGTCCTGCTCCTAAGTATGGCCATCTCTGGCAATCGTACGGGCCCCGGGGGAGGACTGGTTTACACGCTCTAGTGTCCTGTGCCAACATAAACCTCCTCTCAGCCATGGGGCCACTTTATCCCCACCAGCTTGTGGACAGGGCTAGGAAAGGCAGGAACAGACACGGCGCCTCGCTCTGCAGGGAGAGCTCCCGGAAGTGACGGGCTGGACTTTGGCTGACACAGACCAGCCATCCTAACCTGTGAGCTCTAAAACTGATGAGGGCAGCCCCAGGGCCCAGCACCCCTTCAGCCACGCCATTGGCTGATGGCTCCAGTGGAGGCCAAAGGGTCGCCTGAGTGGCAGCTACAAGCTCTGGTCACTTCCCAGCCCCATGCCCTTACTAACCCCTGCCATCTCCACTTGGCGGATGACAAACATCTGTAGGTGAGTGGTCAAATATATGTTTTCAATGCTGACTCAGTTCCTTTATTTGACTTGGGAATGACCTTATTCACAAAAGCAATTATGTCTGCCAATTAAAATTGTATCTCGGAGCAGTTCAAGGAAAGGAAAAAACAAAAGTCAACTAGGCAAACTCAGCTGTTTTCAAATTTTATTAATACTGGTTAAGAGCCCATTCATTTCGTTCTCAAGTGAACTCAAGAACTTGGGAAATTTTTAGTTGGGGTTGGGGTATGATAAAATTGGAAACATTATTGTTTAATTCTATTGGGGGACTATAATGGCCATTTAATCATTGCACTGGCTGACCCTGGGGCTTGACTAATGACTCACATGGATTGAGGTTTTACTCTGATTTCCGGAGCAGAAAAGTGGGTCTTTTCCTCCCACCATGGACAGAGAGAAGGGTAGAAGGGCAGTTTAGCTCTTTACATGGGTTGCTCAGGTCCAGGCCAATGACCTCTCCCCTAATTTCTCCCTGAAGTCCCCAGGCAAGAGTTTGTGTGTGTGTGTGTGTGTGTGTGTGTGTGTGTGTGTGTGTTTTACTCCATCCCTGCCTGTTTTCATCAGAAGCAAGAGTTGTTTCAAGTATTAAATACAACTGAAACTAATATTGACTAGCCCAAGTATGACAGCACCCCCTGCCACTTAACTTTTCAGATTGAAAGTCTGAAAATGATTTATCACATTTATACTGTTTATAGTGCATTTCTAGGCTATTTCGTGGCGGGGGAGGGGGGTTGCAGTTAGATTAGCAAACTGTTTCCTATTACAGTTTGCTTTAGATTCACAATGGATGGATGCTTGCACTTTGATATTTCTGGTATTTCAAGTATTATTTTGCCATCGTGCCTAAGCAGCTCCCTTTAAAAAAGTCATAACTTAATGGTTCTATTGTTGTAAACATTGTCAGTCATTTCCGGTTTCCTTGGCACTGCATTTCACTGATTGGAGGTGCAAACAGGAAGGTTAAGAAAGCTTAACAGATAAACTTAGATGGTAACATCATCTACAGAGGGTGGCTCCAGGGTCAGATGCTGGGAGAAGACCCTACAAGGACACTTTGCCATTGAAAAGGAGGCTAACAACGTCCTCAGGCCATTTGTTCTGGAATGGGTCCAGGAGGAAGGCTGTTACAATGGGCTGGAAAGTAATTCACCAGTGATAACAGGACCTGCTGAATACCCGGAAATCTCAGACCCCTCAGCCCAAGTGCCAAGTCGCAACACC
Organism: Myotis lucifugus; assembly: GCF_000147115.1. Classification (NCBI taxonomy): domain Eukaryota; kingdom Metazoa; phylum Chordata; class Mammalia; order Chiroptera; family Vespertilionidae; genus Myotis; species Myotis lucifugus. Next base: position 4,891,738 of record NW_005871124.1, read on the forward strand.
AACTTTTAGCATCTGTGAAGTCTCTTTTGGTGGTAAACCCAGGATGCTGTACCTGGCACAAGCGAATGGGCAGGGGCAGATGAGTACTTTCAGATACAAAAACAAGAGCAACTTGAAGAAGGGTGGGTAAAAGTCTACAAGTGTGGTTCAAGCAATGAAGTAAGGTGTCCAAGCAAGTTCCCAGATCTACTTGGAAGGCCCAGGGCTCAGTACCTGACTTGAAAGAGGACAGGAAGGCCACTGAGAGAGGCAGAGCTGCAAGTTCATGTGGTTGAATCTTCTGTTCTCACACTTTAAAGCAAGCAGGAAGTTGATTCTTCTTCCTCCCCCATCCCAGCTAAAAAAGTATGATTAAAATGCTGAGTGTGTCTTCCTGAGTTATTCTGCTGTAGCCTGGGGGGCTCAGCACAACCAACTGCATGCAATCACAGTCCAGCCTCCTTCACCCAGAAAGAAGTTTCCTTTTGATGGCTGTGAGGCTAGTAGGAGGTCACCCAGCTGCATTTAGGGTCCAGATGGTCATTTAAATACTCAGGGGAACTGTAGCAAAGGCCATAAAATATACACAACTCATTGGAGTATGACTTTGAATCTTTAAGTAAACAATACTTTTTTTAAGGGAACTTGTAAATTTAGTATTAAGGAATGACTTCACATTTCAATGCCACATATTAAAAAACCCTTTTATGCACAATTCACAAGACAATGATATAAAGAAATCATATATCACTGCTTGGGGTACTCCATTAAACAGTGAGATGTGGTTGTCACAAGGTAGTTTTATTTACTTGCAGCAAATAAAGGAGAGACAGGAGATTCATATCCAAAGTCCTGCCTTGCTAAGGGAAGCTTAGCCATTAATTATATGCACTATTTGGTCAATTATCTATATATATAAAAGACTAAGCAACCATTACAATGGAACAACCAGAACGACCAGTCAACCAGTCGCTATTTTGCACACTGACCATCAGGGGGCAAACGCTCAATGCAGGAGCTGACCCTTGGTGGTCAGTGTGCTCCCACAGGGGGAGCACTGGTCAGCCAGAAGCCAGGTTCATGGCTGGCAAGTGCAGCTGCGGCGGAGGGAACCTCTCCCGCCTCCACAGCAGCACTACCAAGCAGTGGCAGCAGGCACAGCGGGCCAGGATAAGTGTGAGCGGCACAGTGCCCGGCCCCAGTTTAGGCTCCTCCCTGGCTGCTTGTCACTTGGCGCACTGCTACATCTCCCAGGGGTCCCGGATTGCGAGTGACTGTGTCATAGCTTATAAACTGCTACATCCCACACACAGCTAAACAAGGAAGGTGGCTTCTGCAGTATTTGAAAAAGATCTGTGGCTGCTTAATGCTAATTCATCAGAAGAATCTCCAAACTGTCCACATCCTGTTTATTCTACATGGGGATGAACATGCACTCCTATATATTGGGAACAGTCTCTTAGATTTAAAAATTAAAACCTGGCAAGACTACTCTAACACTGAAAAAACAGGATGATACAGCGATGACATGCATGGACTCTGGCTTGCACATTTTGTGGTCAGCCCTGATTCTGACACTTATAACTGTGTGACAAAGCCAATTACTTAACTTCTCTCTGCTTCAGTTTTTCCACCCATAAGATGGGGAAAATGGTACTACTGCCTCAGAAGGATCATGTTATGTACTACTTTTTATAATCAGGGCCAAAAACTGTAGCTGCCCATACAACAGCAAGATGCCTTTCACCTGTATGAAAAGTATGGTCACTGGTGCATGTAGCATCCCGGATTGCAAGAGGGATGTCTGACTGCTGGTTTCAGGCCTAAACTGGCAGTCGGACATCCCACGAGGGGTTCCAGATTGCGAGAGGGATGTCTGACTGCCGGACATTCCTCGAGGGGTCCTGGATTGTGAGAGTGTGCAGGCCGGGCTGAGGGACACCCCCTCCCACTGTGCACAGATTTCATGCACTGGGCCTCTAGTATGTTGACATCCTCTTTGCAGTTGGCTACTTTCATCCCATTGAGTTCCTTGTTAGCTCATCCTGTTTACTGCTGCATCTGCAAAATACTGGGCTATACTTTAACATTTAGCAAGAAATAACATTTAGAACTGCCCAGACCTAGATCCTTGTCCTATCTAACAAAATCTCTATAAATCTGGAAATTAATTGTGCTAAGATAATTTTGGAATTATCTATTTTTTATTATCATACAACATAGGTCTTTAAATACTTTTGACTTACGAATGACTGGAAAGGTTTATATTTGTTTGAGGTGATTCGGGCAGTAACAAACATTTTCATTCTCCCCAAATTCTGGGTAAGTGGAAATAGTTTTAACCAAGAAGTTTAGTAGCTTAATATTTAATTCTTCATTGTCAAACATCTAGTAGTTGAAAGACAGGGCAAGGCTAGCTACTTGGTCACTGTAGCTGGCTGATAAACTGAATGATTGGTTCTTAAATATGCATCCAAAGTTGAATATTTCATAGCTCCAACTGAAGAGGGCCCCACAGTATTAAGAAGAGTGGGATCTGGAGTGAATTTAATTTTTAATCCTATGTCTAAAACACTGGGGGCTTCAGAATTTTGAGAAACGTCACACTAAGAATTAATGGAAATAGGAACCAAGATGGTGGCATAGGTAAATGCCTGTACTCGCCACCTCCCAAAACCACATCAAAATTACAACTAAAATATAGAACCCAGCTCAAGTGACTGGGGAGGCTGAGCCACTGGGCCCTATAGAACACCTACTATACAAGGCCACTCTACCAACTTAAGGAGACATAGCAGCTCTACCCAATACATACAAACACAGGGAAGCAGCCAAAATGCAGAGACAAAGAAACATGTCACAAATGAAAGAAATGGAAGAAAGCAAACTATTGGATATAGAGTTCAAACAACAGTTATAAGGTTACTCAAGAGTCTTCTAGAAACCTCCAAGGAACTTAGTGAGACTTTCAAGGATCTTAGTGAGAATGCCAAACACATGGAAAAAGACCAGTCAGAAATTAAGCATGCACTGACTGAAATAAAAAATAATATACAGCTCTGACTGGTTTGGCTCAGTGGATAGAGTGTCGGCCTGTGGACTGAAGGGTCCCAGGTTCGATTCCGGTCAGGGGCATGTACCTTGGTTGTGGGCACGTCCCTAGGGGGAGGTGTGCAGGAGGCAGCTGATCAATGTTTCTCTCTCATCGATGTTTCTAACTCTCTATCTCTCTCCCTTCGTCTCTGTAAAAAATCAATAAAATATATATTTTTTAAAAAATAATAATAATATATAGGTATTCAACAGTAGAGGATTCTGAGAATCAAATCAATGATTTGAAATATGAGGAAGCAAAAAACAACCAGAAGAGCAAAAAAGAAATAATCCAAACTATGAAGATCATGTAAGGAGCCTCTGGGACAACTTCAAGTATATCAACATTTGTATTATGGGGGTGCCAGAAGAAGAGAGAGAGCAAGATGTTTCAAACCTATTTAAAGAAATAATGACAGAAAACTTCCCTTACCCAGTGAAAGAAATAGACTTACAAGTCCAGGAAGTGCAGAGAGTCTCAAACAAGAGGAACCCAAAGAGGACCACACCAAGACACATCATAATTAAAATGCCAAGGGCTAAAGACAAAGAGAGAATCTTAAAAGCAGCAAGAGAAAAGCAGTTAGTTACCTACAAGGGAGCACCCATACAACTGTCAGCTGATTTCTCAACAGAAACCATGCAGGCCAGAAGGGAGTGGCAAGAAATATTCAAAGTGATGAATACCAAGAACCTACAACCAAGATTACTCTACCCAGCAAAGCTATCATTCAGAATTGAAGGTCAGATAAAGAGCTTCACAGATAAGAAAAAGTTAAAGGAGTTCATCACCACCAAACCAGTATTACGTGAAGTGTTGAAAGGTTTTCTTTAAGAAGAGGAAGAAGAAGAAAAAGATCAAAATATGAACAACAAAATGGCAACAAATACATACCTATCAAAAATTGAATCTAAAAATCAAAATAAACTAATATGAAATCTAATGAACAGAATAAACTGGTGAATAAAATAGAATCAGAGGCATGGAAATGGAACAGACTGATGATTCTTAGAAGAGGGATGGGCAGGGGAAGAGATTAAACAAAGATCTTATATGTATACTAGAGGCCCGATGCACGAAATTTGTGCAAGAGTAGGCCTTCCTTCCCCCAGCTGCCGGCACCGGCTTCCCTCCAGCACCCGGGATCTGGGCTTCCCTCACAGCCCCAGCTTCGTCTGGAAGGTCGCCCAGAAGGACATCTGATCTAATTAGCATATTATACTTTTATTATTATAGACTAGAGGCCCGGTGCACAAAATTCGTGCACGGGGGTGGGGGAATCCCTCAGCCCAACCTGCACCCTCTCCAATCCATGAGTCATCAGGGGATTCCTACTGACGCCTTAGGCCCACTCCCCATGGTTCTCTGCTCTCTGTGAGGCCTGGCTGCTTCACCCCGCTGTCCTCTGTCTGTGGGGCCTGGGGGCTTCGCCACCGCCACCACGCAAACAGAGCTGCCATGCCCTGCTGTCCACTCTCTGTCTCTGTCTGCCGGGCCTGGGAGCTTTGCCGCCACCTTGGCAATGAAGCCCCCATGCCCTGCTGTCAGCTCTCTGTCTGCTGGGCCTGGGGGCTTTGCCACCACCGTGTGAAGGAAGCCGCCACACCCTGCTGTCTGCTGTCTGTCTGCTGGGCATGAGGTCTTCATTGCTGCTGCCGCACTAAGGAAGCAGCCACACCCTGCTGTCAGCTCTCTGTCAGCCTGGCCTGGGGGCTTCACTGGTGCCTCCACACCAAGGAAGCCGCCACGCCCTGCTGTCTGCTTTCTGTCTGCTGGGCATGGGGGCTTCACCGCCGTTGTGGCAATGAAGCCCCCATGCCCTGCTGTCTGCTCTCTGTCTCTTTCTGCCGGGCCTGGGGGCTTTGCCACCACTGCCGCGTGAATGGAGCCGCCACACCCTGCTGTCCGCTCTCTGTCTGCCGGGTATGGGGGCTTCGTCGCCACTGCTGTGCAAAGGAAGCCACCACGGGGGCACACCTCCAGCCCAGCAGCCTCACGTTGTGTCCGCTGGGCTGGAAGCATGCCCCCAGCCTAGCAGCCCCATGTTGTGTCTGCATCCCTCCCTTCCCCCACGGCCTGGGCGTGGGATGCTGGCATCGTCGCCCTGGCGCCAGCGTCCCACCCCTGGCCTCTTGGTGCCTGCATATGCAAATTAACCCACCATCTTTGTTTGGTTAATTTGCATGCTCACTCCCGATTGACTGGTGGGCATCATGAAGGTACAGTCAATTTGCATATTTCTCTTTTATTAGTGTAGATATGCATTACCTATGGACACAGACAATAGGGTGGTGAAGGCCTGGGGTGGGGTGGGAACTGGGTGGAGGGAGACAATGGGGGCTGGCGAGGGGAGAGGGACATCTGTAATATTCTTAACAATAAAGATTAAAAAAAGAATTAATGGATATGTTTATATTTTAACCACAACAAAAATATTGAAAATGGTAGGAAATTTGATGACAGTTTTTTTAGTCTACTTGGGGGCTACAGGTATAGCTTCAATCCCACCTCCTTCCCCCACTCTACCTAGCAGGTCTCAGAAAGCTCTATTTTCCTTAAAGGCACCCCACAGCAGCAGCTGCAGAAAGCACAGTCACTCTGACAGAGGTACCCCCATCTTTTTCCTGTCTTTATTCTCATCTAACCCCTCTTGGGTCACACTTATTCCTGGATTGTCTTTACAAAGCAGAAATGATAGATACTGGTTCGGTATGGATTTGTAGCATTGAATAATGCAGCTTAGATAAGGAAGATTAAAGGTTTAATATTTAAGAGGCCCTATATCATCAGGATTCAACAGGCTGTTTGTGAATTTTGGTGTTCTGAAGTTCAAACATCCTTTGTTCCTTTCCTTCCAGGTCAGGCATCATGAACGGGGCACTCAGCATGTTGCCCCAGAACTGGAGAAGCCATGCTGTGGAGGCAATCTATCACGCTGTCAGAGACTGGGACTTGATTTGGTACCAACTGCTGTGCAATTCTGGAGAGCAGGAATATCCTGAGCATATTAAATAATGACGGACATATTGGTTGAAACAAAGTTTCCAGTAAGGAAGTGCAATGTGGATAATCATGGCAATAAAATAGGAAGAGCTTTAGTTCCCAGCCCGAACCTGCCTCGGCTGGAGCCATTTCAACAAGGCGTCCTCACAACAAAGAAGAGATGCGATTGGTACCATTTCCCATCATCAGGTGTCTGGACAAAACATTAATGTGAATAAGGGCCAAGCGCGGTCCTGTGTATCTTGATTAAATTACGCACTATTAAATAAAAGGTCTAGATGATATTGTTTTAAACCTGACTCATCCAACCCTTCTTCAAACAGCTCCCCTTGCCACCACCCCTGAACTGATTTTTAAAAAGTAATTTCTCTCTGTAGGGTGGGAGAGAAATGAACTGGAACAATTTTTTGCTTTTAAATTGTTCCATTTGGTGTTTTGTAATCATACTATTAAATGACTGAGTCATGCTAATGACAGGATTTTTTGTTTTGTTTTAGTAGGAAGCTTCAGATTTTATGATGTAGTTTGATTCTGGGGAAAGCTAGTCTACAAAGGAATATGAAGACTATAAAATAAACTGCATGTTGGGTTCAAGATTCTTAGCAATTATCCAACATTCAAAGCCTACTAAAGAGAGTTTCAGGCCAGGAAAAGTCACAGGCAGAGATGAGTTTAAAGTGGTTCTTTTAATCCTAAGGCACATGTTGCCATGGTTTTTAGACCCTATTTTAAAACTAAAGTTTTTCAAGCATCTAAATTGGGTTGGCAAAAATATTTTCTGTGAAGAGTCAGACAGTAAAGGGTTCCTGCTTTATAAGCAAATAGTTGCTCACTTCTGTCATAACTTCTCAGTTCTGCATGAAAGCAGTCACAGACAACATGCAAATGAATGAGCATAGTGTATGCCAACAAAACTTTATTTACAAAACAGGCAGTGGGCCAGTCCGGATCCAGGTGCCGGCTGTAATTTGTCAACTCCTGGTCTACTAGTAAATGAAGCTGGAGAGGAATCGCTTCCACCTAGAAAAGAACCTCTCAGTGAAGAATAGGATCATATTACACTTCTACTAACAGACAATACTTTTAAAAGACAAAACAAGATCAGTTCAGCCAGTTAATCTTTTTATTTTGAGTTTTGTAAAAAAAAAATACAGAAAGAGCTTTGAGAAAAATGTGTTAAATATCAGCAAAAGCAGGAAACATGTGACTAGCTTTACAATATCAATCTAAACATATACACAAAGGCAAACATTAAGTAGGATGCTACAGAAAGACAGCACTTTGGGGTCTAACTTCAGTTTTCTTTATTGCACATAAAGGTTGCTGATAACTCCAAGTCTTCACTTTTTCACAGTTAAACATTTTAATATTATTTTGTATAACATGTTTATATAACGTACTGTTACATAACGTTAATTTTATAAAACCACCAGTTTGCCACAGTTGAATGGAAATAGAAGACAAAATTCTCCCCAACTACAGTATTTAAGCTTTCTATAAAAAGTTCTCCAGAAGGTCACATCGTCCATGTTAAATTTATCCTATTCTATTTAAAAAATTGCTTTGTAGCTATTAAATGAATATTGGTGGCCTTCGCATTGAATAAATTTAATGAACAAAAACTTCTAAGTAAGAAGACCAGATGTATTTTATGTAAAAAAGAAAACCTAGGAGTAGGTGACACTACTATGAAATCATACTTTGAATGAGTGAGTGCAGTGATACATTCCAAATCCATAGAGTGACGTAATACCCACACAACCGAAAATCATTCTTCTGCTTCTCCAAAGCCCATAGCTGGAATAATCACAACAAAAGTCAACCCCCAAATGTCCATGCAGTTGGATGGTCACCCAGTAACACTGGATCTTAACTGTTTTTAAGTGCTTTTGACAGAGATGTAGAGTTATTCAAGCTATTTCCATGTCCTTTTTCTTCTGAGCTCCTCCAGCACACACAGGCCCAAATCATTCTCCACTGGCCAAGAATGGAGGTGATGATGACATCCCGTTAACCCTTTTTAAAAGGTGGCCATCAGAAGAAAAGGATGGCCTCTCCCAAGTGCTCTCATGTCTATTTCAGACCTTTTCAAAAGGCAGCAGAACAGGAAGACCTTCCTTCTCATCTTCTCCAAGGCTCAAGTAGCAGAAAACCGGTGCCTATGTGTTCCATGTGGACCATGGTTATCGTATACCCTGCTTACAAAAATAAAATTTACATCAAAAACTTTGGCTTTGCTCTTTACAATTTCTCCTAGCACTGGGTGACAAGACAAGATGTGTTTGTTAATTTTTTAAAAAACTCTACTTATGAAAATTGAAACTGGAAAATATGGTTTCTTCTAAATCTTGTTTTGAAAGGACTGTCAAAAATCCTACTTGCTTTTCCTAGTCAGATCCTCACATTGGTTTCTATGGTATTTGTCTGTATATTGTTCTTAGTAGGTTTTAGAAAGGGGGAAGGTCTTTTCAGGTATCAAAGTGGTGAAAGCAGCATTCAGATGGGTTGTTTCTAAATTCTAACTCTTGCCCACTGGATTCTTCAACTTGCTGTGTGAGGACATAGCAAATGACACTGGCCAGCCAGATCCCCACTTAGAAAACGACAGAAGAGATCAGAACTCAATGACACCAGTCTAAAGTTTCGGACAGATTAGCTCCTACAGTACTAACTCATCTGCAGAATCAACATCAAAGGCAAACATGAAACTTGTCAAGTTCCCTATTCCTGAAGTGGAATAAGAAGTCATTCATTGAAACAGCAACCCTCATTCCAGAATACATTTGACAAGAGATGGTAAAATTAGTTTTCTGATACACCCCTTAGAAGTCCCAATGGGTACCAAGGTAGGTTTCCAAGCAGATGATTCCCCTCTGATGAATGGCTCAATTGCCCTGGCACTGATCTCTAAGGACATCAGTGGTGTTTCTACATTTAAGTCACTGTTCACATCAAATATCCAACATGATTACATTAACTTCTACTATGGACAGAAAAAGGGAGGGATATGATGAGGGGTGAAGGAAGGACGTGCCACAGACCTCTATTTTGGAAGGAACGGTCACTTCTTTGCTCTAGTCTGAAATGTTCATGGATAGTGAAGATAACATTTTTGGTGTTTTCTAAAATTTGTTTTTTCAACCAAACCACAGAGGGCGTTTTCAGGTCTAGGGATCACAGCCTAAAGAGCTCTTGCCGTTTGGTTGATGAAACATTTGATGTCGCAAGGCATCAATGCTTATTTGTCTGGTCAGCCCAATAAGTATCACTGATGGTCAGTGTCGGTCAGTGTCATTTAATTACATACGCCTTTCCTATACTTGCTTCCTAGGAAGAAATGCAGACTTATTTATATCCTAAATTTCCTCTCTAGGAAAAGAATATTAAAAGGAATGTCAGGAGTTTCTATCTTCCCTCTGCCAGTGCTATCCACAAAAGTTTGCATCTCCTTAACTACCAGCTCCCAACACCACCACCACATGACAGTGAAGTGATCACAACCTTCCACTTAATAAGGGGCCTGTGCTCTGGCAATGGACAGCCCTCCCCCTTATTTTAAGGAGTCCAGTGTGGATTCAGGCATGGAGACGAGTGAAGTGTGAAGAGAAAAAAAGTTCACTTGACTGCAAAGGGGACTATTAATTTAATCCCAGGTTAAATGGAAAAGACAGCTTGTTAGAAACCTTCACATTTGATTAGTCAGCAGCTCAGTTAAGACAAAACCCCCCTTTCCCCACAAATCGGAGCAAAAATGACAGGTTTTAATCCCTCCAATATATACATTCAAGTCATCCTCCCCCTTTCATGCTCTAAGGTTTTCTAATGTGACCTTTTTTTTGTTTTAGTTGTATTTATGGAGTATGTGTTTGACTTCTAGAAACATTATTAGCACGAAATTCACTCAACAGCTATATGGTCTGTATTATTGATCAACACTCAGTTTGTTCCACATGACTAACAATTAAAAAACACACACCTGAATTTGCTAGGTCATCCTTTAAGGTTTCAAGTTGGGCCCACTTCAAGTTCTAGACTAAAGGCTCTCCACCCGAGCTGCAGATTAGAATCCCTGAGGATCCAAACATGGCCCAGAAGCCTGGACGCACTCTAAACCTACTGAATCTGGATCTCTGAGGGTGGGCCTTTATGTCGATATTCTCAATAAATGGGTCAGCTCATCCTAATGTGCAGCCAGGGTGAAGAACCTCTGCCCTAGAACATCCAACTTTGCTGAACTGTAACCCCCCCCGCCCCGACCCTACCCAGAACAAATATGCGTATAAAATGACTTGGGATTATCCTCTCAGAAGAATTTTGCTTACTTGGATGTACCATTACTCAGCAGTTTCTATCTGGTTTATGCCAGACTGGCAGCAAATAGTTAGCCTTGGGTTAGTTTCTCCGCACCCACTTTTTACTTTTCAGCATAGTGGAAGCATGAGGTAAGTATGTTTAGCTTTTTCCCCAAACTTACAGTCCATGGATGACCATCAAATCAAAATGTCCTTTAGTGTAGATAGAAGGGAAAGGGGAATAAAAATCACCCAATTCTCTTATACTGAACCATATGAAATTGTCATTTTTGTTTCTTTAAAAAAGTGGTTGAATATCAGCAATTTCATATGGCTCAAACTAATAAATTTTTCTTGGTTTGCACAAATTATCAAGTGAAAAAGAGGGCAAAACAATGTCTTACTTAAAAATTAACCATTAAAAATGCGAGTTAAGAAGGTTAAATGGCTGATTTCATGATGGGTGCACTAGATTGAGCCACTACCTTATAAGGGAAATGGCCACATTAAGTGAAAGCATTTTTTAGAAATTGGGTTTTTGAAAATAATAGCACTGAAGCATAGAGCACAGGGAGAATCTCAAACTTGGCTTCCAAGAGTTCTCTTACTACAGGCGTGGGCAGGTAGAACAGCTCACCCACGAAAGAACCCAAAGTAGAAATCTAAATCTCAGACCACACTCACACATGAAGCTGGTGCAGACCTCCCCAGACACCACGAAAATGACCTTTCTCTACATGGCACTCAGTGCCAAGACACCTCGATTCTTAATCTGAGAGTGGACAGGAACTTTCCACTGTATAAATAAAGCTTAACATTCCACTGCCTCGCCTCTGTTTCTTCAGGTGACCACTGAAATCTCATTCATTTCTTAGCTCAAAGTTTGGAATTCTACTAAGTCTTTAGAATACAATCTTGTGTTTTCTTTTCAGTGATTTTTTTCACAGTGAGATTTCTTCCCTCTGAATACTAGCGTATTGCCTCTGAGGGTTGTTACTGCCTTCTCGTCACCAGATCAAAGCACTCCACAAATTTTGGTGTTCTTTCTAAACCCACAGTAGATATGTCAGTCCTGTTAACTATTTTCCAGGCAGTCAGCTCATATGGCAGCCATCAAGAACTGACTGATGTTTACAGTGATGTAATCATCAGTTTCTAAACAGTTTCTCCTGCCTTCACATTAATGAAAAAAAAAAAAAAAACAAAACAAAAAACAAAAAAAAACACAGCACTTGAACACTATTTTGCCTTTGGTTTGAAACATTCCAGTAACAACTTCTTTGTGGAGATTTCCAGTTCTTTCCCCCATGTTGAAATGTTGATGGATATATTTTCCAATCTTCAGTCTAGAGAAAATACAGGCAGCAAAAGAAGTCAGGAATCCAGAAATGAGGCTGCTGTCATCATCTCTTGTTGCTGGAGCCTCCACTCAAATTGCTTTTTCATGCTTTCTGTCCCATTTAACACCAGCTTCCCCTCATCCTTGGAGGTCCAATCTCACTGGCCTTCCTTCGCCATCTTTCTTCTAGCCTGTTCTCCCTTCACTTGATATTCCTACATCCAGCTAGACTCGCACTGCTGTGTATGGATACAAAGCCTCTCCTGGGAGGGGTCCCCGGCACCCACCACACCTTGTTCAGGTACCACAGGTGAATGAATTAGAGACCAGTAAAGCATGCGATTGTTTTTGTTTGTTTAACTCTGAACAGTGCACTACTAAGTGAAAAAGTGGGAATAGATCTGCATTTGTCTTGAGCCCCACCATCTGTATCTTGGGTTAAATTTTAAATGTTAAGGTATCTTCAGACCTCAATACAATAGAAGCGTTAGTTCCATTCAGTCACTGTCCCACCTCAATCAACACTGGAGCATGCAGCCAGCCCCACACCACCGGTGGGTCTACCCCATCGCTTCAGGGTTTGGGGGGAAAGTCATGCATTATCCTCCAGGGGGAACACTAGGCGGGTGCCCCGGCTTGAAACCTTCTGGTCTCCCATTCCCAGGTCTCGTTCCAGCACCTCCTCAGAACTGCTCTTTGTTTTCCGACTGCCCTCCAGGCTCATGGAGGCCGTGTGGGAGCCTGAGGAGCCATTGGCAGTCACTGTGCTGTCCCCGTAGGTCAAGGTGAGGTCACCCTCAGTCAGGATGAAATCAGAGTCTTCCTCTCTCAGTGGCTCTTGGTTCTGAAAAGTGCAACAAATAACAATTAACAACAAATCAAAGACTGGAATCTCCCAGAGCTCTAGCCAACCCCAATCTCAACTCCTCATCTGAAACTGGGGATCATGAAACTTGCCTGCATTGAGCCTCCAGCATGATAACTGGATGTAAACTCTAGCGTGCTGTTCAATGTATAGCACTGCTGCCCGAGTTAGGACTTGGAATGGCAAAAAGCAGCTGTGATTTTAAATGCCTGACAGTTTGTGACAAAACGGAAGAAAAGGAAACCAACCTGGATTTTCAGCTTCCCAACCCACAAAGAAAGGAAGGGCTAAGGTCACTGGGAAGACCTGCAAATAGGTTTCAGGTCCTCTCTCCTCTGGGAAGGTCTTCTGGGTGGGCCTCCTGCCCTACACAAACCATTCTACACATACCTAGTTTACATTTGAACTACTCTTTACCCTCGTCAGCATGGAGGGAAGAGGACAAACCATTATTAGGATTTCCTTCCTGTCGCCACACAAAATCCCTGATGGGAAGTCCTCATATAGATGAAGCAAGTGATACAGAGGGAAGGTATATTTTCTTGAGTGCCCAAGCACGTCAAACTCGCAGCCCATAACGAATATTTTTGCGGCCCAGCCAATATAATGGTATGTAAGAAGTGTTTTAGTAAAAAATTCATAACTTAATTTTTATAATATCTTGTTATTAATAATGAACTACAACATTCGCTAATGACTGATGACTATAATCGTGTTGCATTCATTTCCCTTATGCGCCTTACACGCAGGCGCACCATTTCTCTCCACTGATACTAGCAGTGAATATTTTAGCAGCCGATGGCCACGTACTGACCTGTTTGGTGTGCACAACAGGAAATATTTCACTTTCGGAGAACAAGAAAAATAGGTTTATTTGCATTATGCTTATTAATTTGTGCAGCTATTCAGTGTCTGGTAAGAATGTTCAAGAAAAAATACTAATTTTTATTAAAATGTTCTATTATTTTATGTTAATGATAACTCATTTATTTCAGCCCTTTGTATTCAGCAAGTCTCTATCGAAATAAACCCACATTTCTATGAAAATTGAAGCTTTTCTTTTTTTGTGGCCCACATACACTTATACCTTGTTTATTTGGCCTGTGTTAGCCTTTAAGTCTGACATGCTCGGTCTATTACAGTGATGGTGAACCTATGACACGCGTGTCAGAGGTGACACGCGAACTCATTTTTTTGGTTGATTTTTCTTTGTTAAATAGCATTTAAATATATAAAATAAATATAAAAAATATAAGTCTTTGTTTTACTATGGTTGCAAATATCAAAAAATTTCTATATGTGACACGGCACCAGAGTTAAGTTAGGGTTTTTCAAAATGCTGACACGCCAAGCTCAAAAGGTTCGCCATCACCAATCTATTATATGCCTGCCAGGAATGTCACATAAGCTCTCATTTGGTCCTTACCCTTCTCCTGTGAAGGGTGCAAGCACATGTCACAGAGCAGAAGCTCTGAGCTAAGAGAACCTATGAAATTTGCCCAAGGTTGTCCAGCTGGTAGGAAGGTTTGGATTTATGCTACCTCCAGACTGGTTCTGCCCACCTAAACGATATGAAAAGTGACCCCATTGGGAAGAGGACTGTGACAGCATCTCATAATAAGCAGCAGTTGTAGCAAAAAAGACTAGGCTGAACAAGGCAGGCGTCAGCCAAGCGGCAGCCACTTGAAACTAAAAGATGGCAGAGAGAGAGTGTCAGGAAGCAGCGTGACGTCAGACACAACCTTTCATTCTCCAACGGGTTCAACAAGCAAAACAAGGGTGGGGTGCTCCCCCACTCCCCTATTTCAATGGCTGTCAAACACTGTGGACTTCCTTTTTTGTTTTGTTTTGTTAATCCTCACCTGAGGATATTTCTCCATTGATTGTTTAGAGAGAGTGAAAGGGAGAGGGGGAGAGAGAAACTGATGTGAGAGAGACACATCAATTGGTTGCCTCCCACACATACCCTGACCAGGGCTGGGGACTGAGCCTATAACCCAGGCATGTGCCCTTGACCGGAATCGAACCTGAGACCCTTCTATCTGCAGGCTGACCCTATAGCCACTGAGCCAAACCGGCTAGATCTGGACTTCCTTCTTGAATAGCAAACACAGTTTGAAAACTGCTCTTTCTCTCCTATTTCCTATCTACCCTTCAAAGCACATCTGAAGTCCTATATCCTGTCCTCTACACACAGGGTGTCCTCATTGCAGGACCTGAACCTGCCCTGATAGTCCATGGTCCCCGCTCAGTCATGCTGCCCAAGGCCACAGGCAGATTCTCCCGTGCCCATGCCTGGACTCCCCATCTGGGTGAATCACCAAAGGGCAGTGACCTTCTTCTCCTCTTGTCGGCGCCCTTCCTTGAAGTGCTTAACTCAGTAGGTGCTAGAGGAATGCCTGTTAAGTGCACTGGCCTAGGGAGGACTCCTGGGTTCTGCCTACCTCACTTCTGTAGTCCCAGCCCATCTCTGTGCCCTTACTGGTGACAAACACACCCATGCTTTCTGCATTGTTTCTCAATGTCGACTTCTCCAAACTCCACAATGTGACTCCATTTAACCAATGCTGCAGCTTAACAGGCGAGCACGCAACTCCTCTTGCTTGCTGCCTCAAATCTTCACTGGAATCAGGCAGGATGCAAATGTATAATCAAATAAGAGTCCTCTAGTCGGGCAGAGAGGAATTCTAAAACTCGCTCCGAACTCCCCGTTTCCTCCTCTCCATCACTATTTAGAAAGTCCTGAAACTCTGTCTGCCTGGTGATAGTTTTTTTTTTTAAATATATATTTTATTGATTTTTTACAGAGAGGAAGGGAGAGGGATAGAGAGTTAGAAACATCGATGATAGAGAAACATCGATCAGCTGCCTCCTGTGCATCTCCCACTGGGGATGTGCCCACAACCAAGGTACATGCCCTTGACCGGAATCGAACCTGGGACCCTTCAGTCCCCAGGCCGATGCTCTATCCACTGAGCCAAACCGGTTAGGGCCTGGTGATAGTTTTATTAACAACAAATGACATCACGTTCCCTGTTTTAGTATGTTCCATTTCTCCCATTAATGCATGTGCTAAATATTGTTTTTGTTCATTTCTGTCAAAATACCTCTCCCAGGGCTCTTAGCACCCAGATTTCAGGGGGAGATTCCTCGGCACGTAGTTCATTCTTTTAAAGTTTGGAGCCTCAGAGGGACAGAGAGGAATCTTTCTACTACGTCATAGCTGCTGATATTTGGGAACCCCATAAGCCTAGTAAAAGGTTTCTCTGTTGCTGTGCACAATGCATTAAGCATAGTAAGCTGGTCATTTGTAATCAAGCATCTTACTGGAGAAGCAATTTCTGTGAATTTGGAGGCTGCATAGAAATGCCGCCCCGACATGCTGTACTTACGTCATACACCTGGGGACTGGTCAGACATCGAGCGAGCAAGCCACACCAGGATGGGAGCGTGGTGGTTAATGGGGGGCCACTGTGTGTGAGGATGGGCTTCAAGTAACTTTAAAAAGAGAATTAAGGAAACAATGTCTGCAAAAAAAACCCCAACAAAGTGTGTTTAGAAATCCCAACAAGTAAATCATCTGACATTCTACCTAGAAAATGTCTTTCCCCCATTTTACCAGTACAATACAGAAAATGTAGCCATACCTGGTTTTATTGCGTTTCTCTTTATTGCACCTCACAGATGTTGTGTTTTTGTTTGTTTGTTAGTTTGTTTGTTTTACAAACTGAAGGCAAGACCCTCCACACTGGCCAGGGCAAGATCTTTTTTTAAAAATATACTTTTATGGATTTCAGAGAAGGGAGAGGGAGAGAGAGAGAAACATCAATGATGAGAGAGAATCACTGATCGGCTGCATCCTGCACGCCCCACACTGGAGATCCAGCCTACAACCCGGGCATGACCTCCTGGCTCATAGGTGGACACTCACCCACTGAGCCACGCTGGCTGGGCAAGATCTTTCTTTTTTTAATGTAGGCATTTAATACTATAAACTTTTTGTCTCTTCTTAAAACTGCTTTTGCTAAATCACATAAGTTTTGTTATGTTGTTTTTCATTTTCATTTGTCTCAAGATATATTTCTTATTTCCCTTCAGATTTCTTCATTGGCCCATTGGTTATTGGGGAGTGTACTGTTTAATGTGTGCCCACTGGTTGTTCGTTCAGGAGTGTGTTGTTTAATGTACACATATTTGTAAAGTTTCCAGTTTTCCTGCTGTTATTGATTTCTATTTTCATACCATTGTGGTTGGAAAAGATACTTGCTTTAATTTCAACCTTCTTAAATTTTCTAGGACTTGTTTTGTGATCTTACACACAGCTCTATCCTGGAGAATGTTCCATGTGCACTTGAGAAGAATGTACATTTTGTTGCTGTTAGATGGAATGTTCTGTGCATGTCTGTTAGGTTCATTTGATCTAAAATGTAGTTCAAGTCCAATGTTTCCTTACTGATTTTCCATCTGGATAATCTATCCATTGTTGAAAGTGGAGTACTAAGTGCTGACAAGAATCAATTTCTTATCACTTTAGTATTTTGTCACTCTCCTGTGAACTCCCTCCAGTTTCCTCTACATCCTTTCTAAGCCCAGTGAGTAACATGCCTTCTGAATTACAATGTAGACGAAGTTCATATGGCTTTAAAAAACCTCTGGGGGTTCTATTTCAGTTAATAGCAGACAATAGTAAACAATAATTTAAACCATCCTTTCCACTAAGAATGACTAGAAAAGCTAGGTCAAGATAAAACACAACAAAATCTTCTGCTTAATGGCACCAGAAAGCTACCAGGGCAGTGAAGACAGTCAGAATCTGGAGGAGGACACCCAAGTGGGGAGCCTGGCGCTTGGTGAGCCATGTTTTCCCTAAAGCATCTCAGCAGCTGAGCAGAGCATCTGGCATACTGAAAAAAAAATAGTGAATCTGACAAAAACTGGTGTCCAGGGCCTTCTGAGGAAGACTCCGTAAACACCCTAGGCTCTAGGTTGGAACCCTAGAACCGTGGTCGGCAAACCACAGCTCGCGAGCCACATGGGGCTCTTTGGCCCCTTGAGTGTGGCTCTTCCACAAAATACCACATGCGGGCGCGCATGTACAATGCGATTGAAACTTCATGGCCCATGTGCAGAAGTCTGTATTTTGTGGAAGAGCCACACTCAAGGGGCCAAAGTTTTGCCGAGCCGTGGTTTGCCGAGCCACAGTTTGCCAACCACTGCCCTAGAACAAAGGGTAGACAGAAAACAGACTAACCTTCACAGGAACTGCAGCCTAGTTTCAAATCACCTTTATTTCTGATTGCACTAAAGTGATCTGGAATTAATAATGCCCCTAACCTAGACCCAATATAAATTAAATTATCTCAGAAGAATGATAACCTCATCTAGAGCACTTCAAATTATCTGTATACTTTTTCAGTTCCCATATCTGTCACTGAGAAAAAAAAAAGGCGCACAGGAGAAAAAATATAAAGCTTCTAAAAGATAACACAGGAAATTAGCTTCAAGACTTTGAGATAGACAGAGATTTCTAAAACAGGACACAAAGAGTACTGACCAGAACAGAAAAAAAATCAATGAATTGGACAAAGACCTTGTTCATCAAAAGAGTCTTTTTAAAAGTGAAAATGTATCACAGAATCTCACTCATATGTGGAATCTAATAAACAAAATAAAGTGATGAACAAAATAGATCCAGAGTCACAGAACCATGAACAGACTGATGAATCTAAGAGGAAAAGTGGGGATGGGGGTGGGAGGGAGAGATTAACTGGGAAACTTACATGCATACATGCATGACCCATGGACACAGACAATAGTGTGGCCAAAGCTTGGGAGGGGTGGGTGCAAGGAGGAGGGGGTCAATGGGGAAAAATAACAAAAAGGGGGACATGGGTAATACTTTCAACAATAAAGATAAATTTAAAAAATAAAAAAGCAAAAATGTAAGTCACGAGTAGCAAAGTTATTTTTATCATATTTAATTACCAAATACTAAGCCCAGTGAATAATATGCTCCACTTCACTTCCTGACCACACCAATTCACCTACAAAGCCACATTCCCCTTGTATACAAAGCTCTGCAGAACCACATGCGTCTACCCAAAGAGATGCTCACCAGGACTACCTGTGGTTGAATGATCACTGCATGAGTCCCAAGCGAGAACTGACTACACTGTACACATCCTTCCTTACTTATCAGAAGTCATTTACTGGCAACTCAACAGGACGATGTCATCATCACTGTTTCAGGGAAACTACTTCAAAGGATACTTGTGGTCAAAGCTGTACCACAGCCTGAACAGCCATGCACTCTCCTGCTTTGTCCGGTTTCCTCCAGCAGAATCTGGACCATCCTAGGAAAAAACAGTAAGACAGATGCTTAGTTGTATAAGTGGATTGAAATAAGGGGGAAAAGCTTTATTTTAACCATAATTTTTAATTATTTTGAGCTCAGAATCAAACATCCTGTATCATCAAAGCATCAAAGTTATATTGGGAAGTACATTTTTTTAAATTGAATAATTCCAAAGGCAGGCAAATCAATCCCCCAAATGAAACAACTTGCTTATGTCTGTGAGTAGATCTTTTGGTATTATTGTAATTTTCCCAGAATTGTCTTTCAGAAGATTACTAGTAATTACCCTAAAGTAGTCTAGATCCTAACAGGCCAAAATTGATTTATAGAGAATATTAAAGAGAGCTTCTGTAAAACCAACTTTCCAGGTCCTCCAAAGCTGGTCTGGGAAAACTGTGCTTGGTTGAGTTTCCTGATAAACTAGCTCTTGGTGGTCCTGACCCAGGCACGTGCACTGTGTTCCAGGTGGTGCAGTAACTTGTTGTCCTACCAGCTTTAGGAAGGTGGGCGTAGTGGGCAGGGGAAATAGAGCCAGAACTAGCATCTCTGTTCTCTTATCTACCTTCAAGTAGTAAGTTCCTTTACTACTCCTTTCATGCCTTTTCAACTCAAAACATCTCCATCATTTAATTTTCAAAATAACTAGCAAAATCAAACATTCAATTCTGGTTTAAAAAATCTGTGCACAATTACTACTAAAAGTGGACTAGCTACATCACTTTGAGGACAGTGGTGGGTACTACGTTGCTGGATGACAAGCTCTGAGAGTACAGATTGCTTGGGGAAGCTCAGCCATTTTTAACATCACCCCCTTGAATGTTATATGGAGAGGAAACTGAGAGACAATAAGCAAATAAAAGTTGAGCCACAATTACAAGTAGCTCTAAATCACAGTAGGTGTAAACTCCACCTGCAATAGAAATACAGGTTATAGGACTACTTGGAGACCTCTGAGAAGCTAAGCACATAGGCAAGTAGATGGAGGGACATTAGCATGCACTACTTAAATTCCTAAAGTTTCCAATGGCGAAGATTATTTTTAAAAATGAAGTCCCTGTGGTATTTGAGGAATGTTTAATGACAAATACAGGGTAGGGCAAAAGTAGGTTTACAGTTGTTCCTATGTGAAACACAGTTTATTCTTGTATTATTATTATTTATTAATTATTCTATTATTTTGCATACGAACAACTGTAAACCTGCTTTTGCCCCACCCTGTATGAAAACAACTTAGTTAAATGGGCCCTACTGTGGATGAGGAAGTAAAATGAGAAATTACAGAGACTAACTTTATTTCACATTTTTATAACTCGTGTGGAAGAAAGAGGGTACAGAAATATCTCCACTTGAATAACAATCATTCATTCAGGTAATTAATCGCTAGCTCAATGACAACTCTAGAGAAAGTTCAAAATGCCACACAACTGAGTGGAAAAGCGGTAGATGAACATTCTGGGAAGCAAATATATTTATGGAAAAAATAAACCGTCTTCATAAAACGACAGGTTCTAAGTCCTCAGTTCTAAGTGCCTGTAGAATCTTACTGAAGAAAAATGAACAAGATGATAAAATCATCAGGAAAGATACTCTAAACCAGGGGTGGGGAACGTCCGGCCCGTGAGCCATAGAAGACCCGTGAAATCATTTGGTCTGGCCCTGCCAAGGCATTAGGGGTGAGTTAATGAAATGTTGGACCAAATATAGCAGCTAATTTTTAAGTTTATAATTTTGTATGGCCCTCGAATGATGTTATAAATATCCAGATGGCTCTTGGCAGAAAAAAGGTTCCCCACCCCTGCTCTAAACTATCAGGCACAAGACAAGTTCCCTAAAGCCAGTTTCATCTGCTCCTCCTCTAAGACAACAATAAAAATGACAAACCCCTACTCTGTCATCCTTTCCTCTGCAAAACCACAATGCATTGTCGTCACTTGGAACACTTAAGTTCTTGCTATCTCATATCAAGGAAGCTAAGGAGACTTATATAAGCCCCAAAAGGGACCATTAAAATGAGTAAAGAAAGGAAAACACTTCTTTTTTAAAGCAAACTGAAAAATCTTCTCAGGGTACAAAGAAATATGCCTGCAGTCCACCAATAAGATCAAGTGATCTCAGAAATGTAAGAAACTGAGAGACAGCCCTGAAGGGTCACATGGAGCAAATTCAGGGCAAATCTAAAAGGGCAACATGGTAACAGGGGTGTTAAACAATTTATTCCAAGAGATGGTGCCAAAAGCATGATTAGGTAGAGGAAGAGCTTAGATAAATCCACACAGAGTGGCTTTGGGGAAATCAGGACTAGTTGTGTAAGTTGACCCAGAAGACAAAGAACTGCTTCACAACATGATTTATCAGCCACTGGAGTCCTTCCTGTTGGATCTGAGCAGCAAGAACTGAGCAGGGGTCAGTGTGGGCACAGGCTTATCCTCCAACGGGCAAGGCCTCCTTCCCAGCGGCACTTGCAGACTCTTGAATTTCCACTCAAGCGTTACCCACAGAAAAAAACAGGAACTTGCTCTGTCACCACACCCCTCCTCAAAACCTGCATTCCCATCACGGGGGTGCACACCCCGTATCTTTAGCTCAGGCTGCTTCTAGAAGCTGGAACACCCTGTCATACTCTCAACTTCTCTGCTCACAACACCTACCTGGCCGATTCCTATTCATCTTTCAAGGCTGTACACAATGTGTGGGTGTGAACATCACAGGCTTTCTCAACAGACTACCTGGTTCCAAATCCTAGCTCTATTCATTGCCTTGCCTATCATTGCCTTGCCTATCATTGCCTTGCCGTGTGACTGCACAAGTTTAAATAGAAATATAATCTATATATAAAATAGAGAAATATGCTAATTAACCGGGACACCGTAAAGGGTCAACCGGACAGGATGTTGTGCGCACAGCGTTGGGAGCGGGGCAGCAGGGGCCTCTGCACACCTGTGCTGAGAAGGCCTGATCAGCAGCGGCCGCAGCTACTTCAAGGGCCAGAGATGGAGGCAGAGCTGGACGTGAGGGTGGGCGGCACTGCACGATTTCAAATTGTGCGCTGGGCTCCTAGTTGATATATAACATCGGGTACATTTAAGGTGTACAATGTGTTGATTTCATAAATTTACATATTGTAATATAATTACCACTGCAGTGTTAGCTAACACCTCTATCAACTCAATAGCTATGACTTATTGTTTGTGGTAAGAACAATTAACATCTAGTTCCTTAGCAACTTTATAGTTTATAATACAGCATTTTTGATAGTCACTGTGCTGTGCATTAGATCTCCAGATGTTATTCATCTTTTAGTTACAAGTTTGTAGCTTTAAATATCCCCTTAACTCCCCCAGCTCCTGGTAACTACCATTCTACTCTCTGTTCTTGTGAGTTACATGAGGGATTTGTAAACATTTTACTGACATTATTAATGGAAAAGCCCCTTCAAGAATAAATACCACCAACTCTGCTTATCAACAATTTTTGAGTATTTAACAATGAGTATTTATTTCTTCTGCATTAATTAAGCACCAACTGTGTGCCTGCCAGGCACCAGGCTGGGTACTGGAAACAAAAAGAGGAATGCGACCCAGCACCTGCCCCTTGAGCACATTTCCAGAAGGGGAGACAGACAGCTACACATTTGGTGACAAATGTGATGAAGAAACAGAAAGCAGATTAAAGAACTTAAAGTCCTATTTTCTTTTTTTTAAAATATATTTTATTGATTTTTTACAGAGAGGAAGAGAGAGGGATAGAGAGCCAGAAACATCGATGAGAGAGAAACATCGATCAGCTGCCTCTTGCACATCTCCTACTGGGGATGTGCCCGCAACCCAGGCACATGCCCCTGACCGGAATCGAACCCGGGACCCTTCAGTCCGCAGGCCGACGCTCCATCCACTGAGCCAAACCGGTTTTGGCAAGTCCTATTTTCAAAATAATTTTTCTAGAACTAGTGAATAAGGATTTCAGGGTAGAATTGGACTTAATTTCATTCTTAGTGTTAAAAGGCTTTTTAAAGGAAGGTCGTTACAATAATGAGAACAGTTTATGCTTTTTTTTTCAGAGATGGAGCAAACTACTGCCCCCCCCCCCCAAGATTCCTACATCCTAATCACTGGAGCCTGTGACTATGTTATGTCACATGGCAGAGGGGCTTTGTAGATGGACTGAAGGTTTTCCAAGTGGGGCCAATGTAATCACATGGGCCCTTTAAGAGTCAGAGAGCCCTAACCAGTTTGGCTCAGTGGATAGAGCATCGGCCTGCGGACTGAAGGGTCCCAGGTTCGATTCCGGTCAAGGGCATGTACCTTGGTTGTGGGCACATCCCCAGTAGGAGGTGTGCAGGAGGCAGCTGGTCAATGTTTCTCTCTCATCGATGTTTCTAACTCTCTATCCCTCTCCCTTCCTCTGTGTAAAAATATCAATAAAATATTTTTAAAAAAAGAGTCAGAGAGATGCAGTGGAAGAAGAGGCAGAACAGATTCAAAGCGTGACAGAGACTCTTCTCACTGTTGCTGCCTTTGAAGATGGAGGGGACCACAAGCCAGAAAATGTGGGTGCTTCTAGGAGCTGAGCTTGATCCCCGGGCCAATGGCAAGGGAGGAAATGGGGCCTCTGTCCTACAATGGCATGAAGCTAAATTCTACCAACAACCTGAATGAGCCTGGAAGTGGCTTCTCCCCCAAAGCCCAACCCTGCTGGTATCTGGATTTTGGCTTTGAGACCTGCAACAGGGAAACCAGCGGGGCCCACCGGACATCTGATCTACAGGACTGTAAGACTGTGTTGTTTTAAGCTGCAAAGTTTATGGTAATTTGTTACAACAGGAATATAAACCGAATGCAGATCAAATGTGTAAATAAATGATGCAACCAGATTTGGGTCTTTTTCGTTGTCCCTGGGATGATGGGGCCAAGATTTCTCAATAAAAGAGTTTATAAACAGGGAATCGAGCTCCACAGTGCCTGCTCCAGGGCTTCCCAAATTGTAAAGTGCGCACAACCCTCCTAGGAGCCCTGTTAAAATGAAGATTCCGATTCCATGGGTTGAAGTGGGGCCAGAGACTCTGCATTTCTAATAAGCTCTAGTCATGCCCAGGGTGCTGGTCCACGGGGACAACCGGGGCAGCAGAAGGAGAGGTCTACAGTCCCTAGAGCAGTGGTTCTCAACCTTCCTCATGCCGCGACCCTTTAATACAGTTCCTCATGTTGTGGTGACCCCCAACCATAAAATTATTTTCGTTGCTACTTCATCACTGTAATGTTGCTACTGTTGTGAATCGTAATGTAAATATCTGATATGCTATATGTGTTTTCCGTGCACCTAAAGTTTGCCCATTCAATTCCCGATCAGGGTACCCAGGTTGAGGGGCTGTGGACTCCATCCCAGGTAGGAATTGTGCAGGAGGCAGCTAATCAATCGATGTTTCTCTCTCTTCCCTTCTTCCTTCCCTCTCTAAACATCTTAAAAAGAAGAACAAAAAGAAAAGTGTGGTGGGAGGGGGGTGAGAAAATAAGCATTTGAGGAAAGGTACTTCAGCACTGTTTGAAGTTAAAGATTTAAGTGACTGGGTATCAGATTTCGGCTTGGAAGAAGATCTGAAGGAGAACCCAGAACCAGAGAAATCCAACTTGCCCAGAAAGTTCTATGCCAATGCAACTATGAACCACTGATTTTCTGCAGTTTTTACACTTGTGTGCAGACACCCACACTCACACAGAGACAATGCTCTGCTAACACAGCCGTTTCCTTTCCTCCGCATTCCACTCATATCCGGCTTGGGACCTTGTCCTGCTGAGATGATAAAGCCAGGATAAATTCAGATTCGGGCTCCTAGCTAAGCGTCATCAATGAGTGCTCTTCTGTAAACACGGGGAAGGAAGTGAATGATGTGCCTGCATGTCCGGCCAACAGAAATCTCAGCTGGCTCTGGCAGGCACAGTCCCCACTTGAATGGGGTGTGAGGCCACCTCCAGGCCTGGGCAGTCTGCCTCCAGCTGCACTTGTTTTTGTTTTTGTTGCAAAGTCACCAAGACCTCCAAGAAACAAAGCAACTGAGTTTTTTGTTTTGTTTTGTTTGAATGAGTCAAACTTGCCAGGGACATGAAACTCAAGTCTGCCCACCATAGTCTTATGCTTCCCTTACCCAACGCCAAAAAAGTTCTAGCTAACAGCTCCCTTCCTTCACCCACATGCGCTAATATTCTGTCGCCCTGTAGCCATGACTGTTTATAACCTTGGGCTTCTAGACTAGTGAGGAAAATTGTGCTCTATATAAAAAAATGCTTTCCCATCACATATCACTTTTCTGTTTGTTTTTAGAAAGATCATTTAGAAAATGAGGTAAAGAGAACGGACTGCCCTTTCTTTTCGAATGGAGAACAAACATCTGGACTTTCTCCACCTCTGATTGCAGTTTCATGACAACCCTGAGTGTGTGATCTGGATCCATTTCGGGGGAAACTGCAAGAACCCAGGGTTTCACCCAAAAATCAGACGCCCATTTACTTCCCTGTTTTACTGTTTCACATGACCACTGAGTGCTCCCAGCACTGCTGTTAGTGGCTCACTGTACCAAGAAGGTCAGGCCAGGAGGATTTAGAGAAACGGGCTGTTTCTGCACAAGGGCATGAGTCATTCCTAAGAAAGTGTCCCGGGGAACCAAACTTGAAGTTCATCTTTTTTTGTCCGGTCTTGACAGCAATCTTAAAATGCCAACGGAACTGACTTGGGGGCCCTCTGCATGACTGTGTGAGAGGCTTGGGAGAAGGAAAGTTACAGGGAAGCTGTGACACAGCTTCTAGCGAGGGCGGGGCCAACTGGCCTTCACTGGGAGGGCAGGGAAAGTGGCTGTGCCCTTTTACAGTTGGTCCAAAGGGCCCTCCAGGGAGCTGTCAGGAACACTGAGTACAGAGTTTACCCACCCAGGAAGGCTTGCCCTTCTGGGGCAGGGGGCACTATCTTAGCTGTCACTGCATGGTCTAAATACGCCACCAGATCCCTTAGCACAGCGGTTCTCAACCTGTGGGTCGCGACCCCTTTGGTGGTCGAATGACCCTTTCACAGGGGTCGCTGAAGACCATCCTGCATATCAGATATTTACATGATGATTCATCACAGTAGCAACATTACAGTTATGAAGTAGCAACGAACATAATTTTATGGTTGGGTCAGACCATGAGGAACTGTATTTAAAGGGCCAGAAGGTTGAGAACCACTGCCTTAGCACTTAGGACCTACTGCTTTCTTAAACATTTCCATGGAAAGGTGACAGCAAGTTTGTTACTAAGTCTGGTTACAAGCCCATTGTCTCCATATGCAGTATAATAAGTCCAAAGGCAAGAGCAATAGTAAACAGCAAGAGGGCTGGGAGGTGTTTGACTGGTCTGAACTGTCAAGATGAAATCTCTCTAAAGCAGTGGTTCTCAACCTTGGCTGCACATTAGAATCACCTGGGAATCTTTTTAAAATCCTAATTTCTGGGCCTCATCCTCCGGAAATTCTGTTTCTTCGTTACTCATGTTGTGGCTCCACCCCATGACAAAGAAACAGAATTTCCAGAGGATGAGGCCCAGAAATCAGGATTTTAAAGATTCCCAGGTGATTCTAGTGTGCAGCCAAGGTTGAGAACCACTGAAACCCTGGCTATCCAGCTGGACTTGGCCGGCTTTTCTGGTAAAATTAATCTTGACTGGCCGTAGGTCTGTGGAGAATACTTTGGAATTGGGCGGCCATATCCTCCCAGAGCCATAAGTGAAATGAAGACATCCAGCACACTTTCTGCCCAGGTTTTCTCAGGGTGAGTTTCAAGATCTCCTAAACTGTTATGCTCTAAATTCGTTTCCAAGTGCACAGTTCTTGCACCCTGTTTACTAAAGTCTTTCATCAAAGCTCGAGTCAAACAGCAACTTTTCAAAAAGAACTTCTCATTGAAACCACATGTTCCCAATTGCCACGAGGGCCAATTCTAATATAACCGCAAAGGTCTTCTGGAGCACCATTGGAGTGGGTACCAAATCTCCAATGTAGCTCATTGAAAGCTCTTCCCAACATGCCCAGAACTTTCAGAGGGCATGGCTTTGTGTTCGTTAAGAGACATAAACACCAAGGGTCATAAACACCAAGGATGCCTTACCAGGCTGTGACCACCCTCAAAGAGAAAAGAATCAGAAAAGCATCCTCTGGACCCCCTCACAGCACCACATTTTGCAACACTTGTCATATGGGATTTGGTAGATGGAGTCAGTTAGAACCGTGGTCGGCAAACTCATTAGTCAACAGAGCCAAATCTCAACAGTACAACGACTGAAATTTCTTTTGAGAGCCAAATTTTTTAAACTTAAACTATATAGGTAGGTACATTGTTATTAACTTAATTAGGGGACTCCTAAGCTGGCCTTTGCTAAAAACATCCTCAATCTGATTGAGGTACGTTCGCTGAGGTCAACCCCTTCCAACTCTCCCATCCACACTCGTCTTGTATACTTGTTTCATCTATCTCAGTGGTCGGCAAACTCATTAGTCAACAGAGCCAAATATCAACAGTACTTCTTCAAAATAGACTCGCCCAGGCCGAAAACCGACTTCTGCGCATGGGCCACGAAGTTTCAATCGCACTGTACGTGCGCGCCCCACACGTGGTATTTTGTGGAAGAGCCACACTCAAGGGGCCAAAGAGCCGCATGTGGCTTGTAAGCCGCAGTTTGCCAACCACTGAGTTAGAAGATCCGATGGAATCTGAAATATGCAGACAGGACTTGGGATGAAGTGCATTGATGTGTTTAATTCAATGCTGGCTGGAAGAAAAAGCAACACTCGACATGACTTCACAGACAGCATGAGCATGTGGTCAGTAAAGCTTCCTACTACACTGTGCTTCATGCCTGCATCCGCCCATCAAATCCCTCTCGAGCTCCCAGGTACCAGGCACTATGCTCAGCACTGCATATTCAATGCTGATCAAAATTGTTCTTGACTTCCAAGGGCAAATAATAACATTTTGGAAACCAGTTCCTGCTCTTACAACTCTCCTTTCCTCCAGTTGGCCTGCCCAGGAAATGCCAGCCTGGGAAAGGAGCAAAACCTGGAGACAAAGTCACCTGCCAATCCCACAATCAGGGTGATATGGCAGCATTAAAACATGTTGACCACTTCATTGACACTCTTCCCATCAAGAGGTTACTGTCTGTGTCCCCTCCCCTTGAATCTGGGCTGGCCCTAGCAACTCCTTATAACCAATGGAAACTCACAGAAGTGATGCTGTGAGACTTTCAAGGTTAGGTCAGAAAAAGGTATGGCCCTGGCCAGTTTGGCTCAGTGGATGGAGTGTCGGCCAGTGAACCGAAGGATTCCGGGTTGATTCCAGTCAAGGGGAGGCCGTTGCAGGCTCCTCCCTGTTCTGACCCCTGGTCAGGGCACATACAGGAGGCAACCAACGGATGTGTTTCTCTCACATTTCCACTCTCTCTAAAAATCAATGGGAAAATATCTTCGGATGAGGATTAAAAAAAATTTTTTTAAAGAAAGAAAATGATATGTGGCCTCCATCTTGCTGGCTGGGGCACTGGCTTTTGGAACCGTAAACCATCATATAAGGAGTCCAGTTCCCTGAGGCCCCATGGAGAAATCACAGTTCCGCATTCTAGTTGGCTGTCCTTATGCGAGTCCTCACAGCCCCGGAGCCAGACATCGGACCCAATCAGCCTTGGGATGATTCCAGCCTCAGCCTCACATTATCCCAGGCCTTCTTCATGGAGCGAAGGCAAGCCACCCCTACTAGGCCCTTTGTAAATTCCTGACCTAGAGAATCCATGAGTAGAAAAAATTGTTCACTCTCCTACGTTTGGGACAGTTTATGATACAGCAATAGTAACTGGTGCAGATGGCCATACCAAGGGCCATCAGGATTCTCTGCTGCTGCAGGTACTCTTCCCTGCCCTCATACTAAATCAGTGGTTCTCAACCTTCTGGCCCTTTAAATACAGTTCCTCATGTTGTGACCCAACCATAAAATTATTTTCGTTGCTACTTCATAACTGTAATGTTGCTACTGTTATGAATCGTCATGTAAATATCTGATATGCAGGATGGTCTTAGGCAACCCCTGTGAAAGGGTCGTTTGACTGCCAAAGGGGTTGCGACCCACAGGTTGAGAACCTCTGGCTTAGAGGATCCCAGGCTCTTGAACAGGAGAGCCTGAAATCACACCCTTTCCTTCCTCTGCCTGGATACCACTGAGAGACTCGGAATCAGTCACCATTTATCCCATACATCCATTTGTGGAAGGCAGCGAGTTGAGGACTTAAACACTCTTTCTGGCCAGCCCACCTCCTTAATATGTTGTTTATGAACACTGTCTCTGGGGTCAAATCCTGGCTCCATCACTTTCTAATTCTCTGGCCTTATATAACTCACTGAAACTCTCAAACTTTAATTTCTAACCTGTAAAATGGTATAACAGTATCTACCTAAGGTTCTTGTCAAGATCACAGTGAGGGAATTCATGTCAAGTGCCTAGTGTGTAGTAAATGCTCAATAGATTTTCGCTATTTTTAATATTATCTTTCCTGAGAAGAAGCATGTCTTGTGACTTACCCCTTGTAAGACTTGAAAGCTGTCATTGTTGGGTGGTGGGTCTTGATCCGGGTCAACACCAACTCTATAAGTCACCAGGGAGAAAGACAAGGAGAAAAACAGAGAGTATTAGCTTGGACCATGGCAGCCATTCTGGCTGAAAGTTGGCAAGAGGCTGACCATCTTCCCGAAGCAGAAGGAATGATTAGCTAAAAGAAGAGAAAGACTGTCATGCAAAAGTCATGAGAAAGAGGTTATACACATCAGATCCCAGGGATAGGAGGGGCCATACAGCCTGTGTGCTTACACCCTGAGCAAGGCCGCTGAGGAACAGCACCAGCTGGCAATGGTTGGTCAGCCTTCCTGTACCAGACTGTCTGTCCTAAAAGTGTGGGTCCCACTGCACCAGGCTTTTCCTCTCCACTGCTTCCTCACATCTGCCCTGCCCTGCTTTTATTTTCCTAACCTTTTGTTATGAAACCTCTCATATGTCCAAGGAAGTGTTGAAAGCATTTATAGTGAAAACCTACATACCCACCACCTAAATCAGTGATGGCGAACCTTTTGAGCTCGGCATGTCAGCATTTTGAAAAACCCTAACTTAACTCTGGTGCCGTGTCACATATAGAAATTTTTTGATATTTGCAACCATAGTAAAACAAAGATTTATATTTTGATATTTATTTTATATATTTAAATGCCATTTAACAAAGAAAAATCAACCAAAAAATGAGTTCTCGTGTCACCTCTGACAGGTGTGTCATAGGTTCGCCATCACTGACCTAGATTCTACCATTAACATTTTGCTATACTTCATTACATCTCCATCCATCTCTCTATCACCCATCTTATTTTTTGGATGAACTCAAATAAAGTCGCAGCCATCAGTAACTTCCTCTAAATACTTCAGCATGCATATCTCTAACTTTTTTTATCCTGGTGCTGCCACGTCTTCCCACAGTAGGGATGACCTGTGAAGTCACATATTTGAGATCAACAACTGTAGACAGAAAGCAAAGTGCCAAAATCCACTTATAGCAAATTCATAAAGGCACTATCTTAGCTTAGTAACATACCAACTGTTGCCCTGTGCATCTGGTAATTCTTTATCCCTGTGCCTTCCTGATTCTGACACAGAAGACATGGATAGCATGGAGCAATGAAGGAGAAAACAAAGATGCCAGGAAAATTCTCTATCTTCCCTCACTTCCTCCAGTATCACAAAGAACAGATGGCATTATAAAAGGTAAACAGAACACAGTTTTCAGCAGGTCTGATTGGAGCTTGAAGAGAGGTGATGAATGGCCTTGACCAGGGGTGTGATCTGCAGTCTAGTACCAGGGTGCTGACTCCAATGAGCAGGCCAGCAGATGCACAGAGCCCTGTGTATGCACGTCTTGCTTTTCGTCCTCTCCTTCCCTCCTCCCCACCTGTGATGCCCAGCATATTCCTTGAGAAAAGAGACTAATGGAAAAGGGGAATAGAAGATAGCACAGATGCACCCCACCTGCAAAACCAACCTCTACTCTCTTACTCCAGGCTTGTTAAGCACTAACCCAAGGTGCATGCCCCTGGACAAGGCGGGGGGGGGGAGGGGTAGAGAAGAAAAAGAAGCAGTTACCCCATATTTTGCTGAAGGCAAAGCTTAAACCCACAAGATGAATCCATGGATTCAGCAAATATTTATTAAGTACCTACTATGCCAGGCACTGTTATAAGCATGTCCATAGTGTACCTAGAGTCAGATTTCCTCCCCATGGGCCTGAGGTTTGATGGGACCTTTGTAGTGAATTAGATGGGCTTTGCTGTGTCTATAGGCTGCTTCTAGGCAGGAGTTTTTGAGGGATGGAGTCTTGTCCTCCCAACTGGACATTATCCAGGGATTCTGAGCAACAAATCTCACAAAGATTTTTTGATATGAAATCCACCTAATTCAGAGGTCCCAGGACTATCCACAAAAGTCACACCAGAGCATCAGTGCACCCAAAGTGTCTAATGTATAAAAGTGGCAGAGGTCACCAATTGAATTTCTAGCTGTGATCCTGAACCCTCACCTGTTTGTTTGTTTGTTTGTTTGTTTGCTTGTTTGTTTTAATGCGTTTTTATTGATTTCAGAGAGGAAGGGAGAGGGAGAGAGAGAGAAAAACATCAGTGATGAGAGATAATCATTGATCGGCTGCTTCCTGCACACCTCCGTACTGGGGATTCAGCTCGCAAACAGGGCATGTGCTCTGACTTGGAATCGAACCTTGACCTCCTGGTTCATAGGTCAACGCTCAACCACTGAGACACACCAGCCGGGCTGAATTATCCTTATTTTCAATAAGCATGAGACAAATGTGGAAATCCCACACCAACTGAGAAAATAAGCAATCAAATGGATGTGTACATTCTGGAATGATTAAATACAAAAAAATGAATAATTGCTCTTCTGGTATAATATGTACATTCTGATTAACTGTCATAAAAAGGCTGTAAAATTTCAGAAACTTTGGAACTTCTATAATTCAGAAGTTTAGAACTATCTGAGGTCCGAAATAATCTGAGGGATATTAGACACGCACCTTCATACAAAACCTTGAACAACAGATCAGAATCTGAATTCTCTCACATCCCAAGTGTAATAATTTGCACTTTCCACTTCCTTCTTAAAAGTGGAATATTTCAAAGGAGGGGGTTTCCTCTGCCAGTTCATCGGTATCTAAAGTCAGATCTCTGAAAATAAACCTGTGTGTGTATTTTAAACAGAAAAAAGTTCAAACCCAGGAAACTTAAACGTGTCAATTAACTGTATGAGTGTCATTACAGTATACATTCAGGGCCTAGTGATATCCCAAGATCCATGCACCATGGCAGCTATAGCTGCTTTCCCAATGCCAAGAACAGAGTTCAAGCCTATTTTGCATTTATATTATTGACCAGCACCCAAAATCAGACCAGGAAGAAAGCATGCTGGTTAAAGATGCAGAAGGGAAAGAACATTAAAGTCTTCATTCTGATTGTCCAATATCACCACCCTTAAGCATAATCAAATCAAAAACCTGGATGCACACTGAGCGACAAATTGCATTAGAAGAGACTTTAATTATCTTCCCGTTTAAAAAACACCTGTTTTTTGTACCTTCTGATTCACCATGATAAAGCACAAGTACACAAAAACATACTTAGAAAACGAAAACAGTACTTAATTAAGATGGTGTGAGCCATACGCCAGCCATGGCTGAAATATAAAATTCTGGTTCTCTTTATAAGTTGGAAGCCTTATTTACTAGAAAATAAGCAGAATTGTGTGGGGGAAGTATGTGTGGCTCTACAAACGTGCTGCTCTCAACACCAAGGCCAGTTGTACAAGGAGACACTCGCCAGCACTGTTCAAAATGTAGGGTAAGGGGACACAATCTCGGGAACAGATACATCAACCAGCCAAGAGAAAGCGTGGAAAAATGATTAGACTTGACCTCCCCTCTTGCCCCTTTGCTAAAAGGAGCAGAGGGTTGGCACACACCAGAAGAAAGAGACAAATGACATAAAGAGAAGCACCTCATGTTAGAAAGAGGTTAGAAAGAGGGGGAAAGCCAGGCCCAGTTAATTTGTTTCTGAGGATGCCCTTGTGTCACCTGAAGTAGTGCCACTGGAGTTCATTCTGGTCCTCTTCAAAGGGCTCCTCGACGCCAACTCTGGGCAGTAGAAGAAGGGAACATGAGTGTGACAGGGACAATAGGGGAGCCAGGGGTTCTGGGCACATGACCTGGACCGCGTCCATCAAAGAATAGACGGTCTCACTTTAAACATAAATCCATACCCTTTCTTATACTATTCCTGCTCTCTAAAACCTGGAGAGGCAGAGGGGCTGCTAAATTTACATTTAAAGCAACAATGTTAGGAGCAGGTCAAATGAGGATCAATTTAGAATGAAGATAAGCCTCTCAAAATATAATGAAATGAAATCAGAGGAATAAATGCAACTCAGCAAATGAATTTCTGCAATTTTTTCAGGAATTCATTTGTTTCATAAAGCAAGACACATCCATACAAAAATAAAAAACAAAGTTGTTACTAAACACATATTTGCAGCATTTACACATATTTGACAGAAAGAGCAAAAAGCCTGTATTATTGAAAACAGCAACAATACTTAAGACAGGATGGCCTTTTTTTCTAGTTAAGTATGTCACATTGTCCATGTGTTCAACCTGAAGGTCAGCAATCCAACTTCTGTTCTTCTCTTTACCTTGTGACCTTAGAACTGGCACGGTCCATTTTCACCTTCCTCAATCATTGCTGGCTCCTTCAGAGTGCATTTAAACTTCACCATTACATGAAGAGCAAGGTCTCACACACTTGGCACTATTGATATTTTGGGCGCTGGCCTCTACCCACCAGTAAGCACTGGGGTGGGTACCCCAGTGCAACCAAAAATGTCTCCTGACATTGTCAAATGTCCCCTAGGGGGAAAATTGCCCTCAGTTGAGAAGCACTGCATTAAATCATGTATTCCCAATGGGGGGGGGGGTTATATTGACCCCAGGGGTATGAAAATTGGTTCTTGTAGGACAAAAACATTTTTTTAGAGATTACAATGATTTGTACCATAGTACATAAATAAATATATACTAGATCTATGGTATTGAAATTTCTTAAAAAGTAATGGTGATACTAAAATCTTACTGTGGTATTAAAACTGAGGAAAACATTTTTAAAGGCTCCTTGGAGGGGCAATAATTTAAAAAAAAGGTTGAGAAACGCTGTTCTAGACATGCCCAAATCCTCAAGCTACGAATCTCCCCTGAAATATGCAAGTGAGAAGGTGATGCTTCTTAAAGTGTTACTTTTAGTCACACATTCAGACTGTGACTTATCCGGACTCTATATATTACTACAGTATTAAAAAATACAAATTCCAGAAAAGCAAACTAGATTCCATTAATGTACGATCCACTTGTAATAATAACAGTAATCGTAAGAAGTAGTGACACCATGATTAGTAATGATAAGAGTTAAAATATACTAAATGTTTACCATATGCCAGATGGCACAGTTAATGAAAAAAATTCTCTATCACATTTATTCATCACCACATTTTGTCCTCACACTATTGTCAACCCCATTTAACCAGCCAAGAAACTGAGTTAAATAAGTTGCCCAAGGTCACAAAGGTAGAAAATGGTGGAACCACGATTGCGATTGAGTCTGTTAGACGCCAGAGCCCCAGCTCTTCACCTTCCGGGACGCTGCCTTTGATTACAAGGTGTCATCTTGAAACTCCTTAAAAATATCCAGTTACAAATGCTATTACATAAAGAGCTCAGGGCTTCTCCCGGCCTTTATTCCTTAAGTCCCCTTACAAAGAGCTTTATCATAAATTCTGTCTAACAGGATTATAGGGGACAGGGCATCCTAACTTGTCCTTGAGTGATTGTATTACTACACGCTGAGGTAGGAGGGCTACCTGTTCATTTGACTGCGTGGATGTGCGCCATTCCACCCCCCACCATAACCGCCACTTCATGTGCGTGTCACCTAAGCTGGGGGCTCCGAGAAGACAGCCACCATGCCGCCAAAATGCACTCAGGACACATGCAAGGTTTATCCGCTGAAATAATCCTGTGACCATTTTTTTAAGTTGCCAAAATTTTGTCCTTTGTGAATAGCAGCACTTGCGTAAGAGACTAAAACAAATATTATGTAGTTTGTACATTTACAGAAAACAATATGAGCATTTTGCCTTCATGTTCTAAAATATTAATCACAAAATACCAATTTTAAAAGATAAGTTGGATTTCTGGAAATCAGTGACCTGGCTTTGGCTTGTGGTTATATTCATTCTTACTTTATTCACAGACTAGAAATTAGCCATGCTTTAAAATCACAGCTAACTCTTAATTATTTATAGTTGAACT
The DNA here is from genome assembly GCF_000147115.1 of Myotis lucifugus. Lineage (NCBI taxonomy): Eukaryota > Metazoa > Chordata > Mammalia > Chiroptera > Vespertilionidae > Myotis > Myotis lucifugus. The sequence goes on from NW_005871124.1 coordinate 4,927,131, forward strand.
CTGAGTCCTACCCTGGGCTTCTGACTTCTGGGCAGGGCCTCTGTCAGCAGCCTGAAGAAGTAAGAAATAAGCAGGTATTGATCTTACTGAGGTTACAGAGGTCAAAACACCATGCTGAATTTCAGGGGGTTTCTGAATCAATTTAGAATAAGAATCTGGTTTACTAGTATATAAATGATTGTGGCCATTAAGTAACATAATAAAGTCACAAGCCAGAAAAAAAAACAATCAGTTTCATTTCCTTATTTTGGAGGGAATTTCTTTTTATGTAATCTCTGTAAATTCCAGTTTCTATACTTACAGTAAAATGACACTGTATTTTTCACCAATGACAAACTTTGTTGTCTGGGTAGAGTTGGACAGAAAGAAGGAAATAAAAAAAGATAGAAGCAGAAATTGAAAACAAAAACAATACAGAAAATCAATGAAATAAAAAGCTAATTCTTTGAAAAGATCAATAAAATTGACCAACTTCTAGCAAGACAAAGAAAAAAAGAGAGGAGATACAAATTACCAATATCAGGAATTACCAATTACCAAATTACCTATATCAGTGATATTAGGGAATAGCACTATAGATCTCATAGACATCAAAAGGATAATAAGGTAATGCTATGAACAACAATAAATGTAACAACTTAGATGAAACAGATCAATGTCACCAACTACCATAATTTGCCCAGTCCTGTATAATAAAAGCCTAATATGCTAAGTGTCCAGTCATCCAGTCATCCATTCAATGAATCAAAGTGTAATATGCTAGCCCTGACCGGTTTGACTCAGTGGATAGAGCATCAGCTTGCTGACTGAAGGGTCCCAGGTTCGATTCTGGTCAAGGGCATGTACCTTGGTTGCGGGCACATTCCCAGGAGGGGGTGTGCAGGAGGCAGCTGATCGATGTTTCTCTCTCATCGATGTTTCAAACTCTCTATCCCTTTCCCTTCCTCTCTGTAAAAAAATCAATAAAACATATATTTTTTTAAAAAGTGTAATATGCTAATGATATGCTAAGGCCGCTCAACCACTCGCTATGACATCCACTAATCACTAGGGGGCAGAAGTCGACCGGCAGGTTAGCTTGCTGGGGTCTGGCCGATCAGGACTGAGCGAGACAGGCCGGACACGCCCTGGAGCCCTCCCGTGGTCCCTCCCCAGCTGGCCAACCTCCCATGTCCCTCCCCTGCCCCGATTGTGCACTGGTGGGGTCTCTTGGCCTGGCCTGAGCCCTTTTGCAATCCAGGACCCCTCAGGGGATGTCCGAGAGCCAGTTTCAGCCTGACAGTGGAATGACCAATCGCTATGACACACACTGACCACCAGGGGGCAGATGCTCAATGCAGGAGCTGCCCCCTAGTGGTCAGTGCACTCCAACAGGGGGAGTGCTGCTCAGCTAGAAGCTGGGCTCACAGCTGGCAAGCGCAGTGGCGGGAGCCTCTCCTGCCTCTGTGGCAGTGCTAAGGATGTCCAACTGCCAGCTTAGGCCCGCAGGGAGCGGGCCTAAGCCATCAGTCGGATATCCCCCAAGGGCTGAGGGACCCCCCCCCCCCGAGTGCACAAATTTCGTGCACCGGGCCTCTAATATGAAATAATCTTAATAGCCATATAACTATTAAAGATATTGGCTTCATTATTTACTTTTTAAAAAATATGTTTTAATTGATTTCAGAGATAAGGGAGAGGGAGAGAGAGATAGAAACATCAATGATGAGAGAGAATCACTGATCGGCTGCCTCCTGCATGCCCCCTACTGGGGATTGAGTCCATACCCTGGGCATGTGTCCTGACCAGGAATCAAACCATGACCTTCTGGGTATATAGGTCAATGCTCAATCACTGAACCCCACCAGCTAGGCTGGCTTCATAATTTAAAAAATCCCTGAAAAAAAAAGTCTGTAGGACCAGATGGTTTTACTAAAGAATTCCATAAAACTTTCAAGAAGAATTAACACCACTTCTACACAATCTCTTCCAGAAAACAGAAGAGTAGGGAACATGTTCCAACTCATTTTGTGATGCCAGATTACGCTGATACCAAAAACAGACACAGGCAGTATGAAAGAAAACTACAGACCAATATCCCTCACGAACTCAGACACAAAATTCCTTAACAAAATATTGGCTAATAGAACTCAGCAATATTTATAAAATTTACACACTACAACCAAGTGGGATTTATTTTAGAGAAGTGAGGCTGGTTTGATATTTGACAATTAATCAATGTAACCCACCTTATTAACAGGCTAACCAAGAAAAACAATATGATCATATCAATTTATACAGAAAAAGCACTTGATAAAATTCAACATCTGTGGGTGATTTTAAAAATCTCAGAAAACTAGCAATAGATATAAACTTCCTCAACTTGATACGAACATCTTAAAAAACCCTACAGATAACATCATACTTATTGGTGAAAGACAGAATGCATTTCCCTTAAGATCAGGAACAAAGCAAGGATGTCTACTCACATCACTCTTATTCAACATAGCACTGAAAATCCTAGCCAGATCAATAAATCAAAGAAAGAAAATAAAAGGCACACTGTTTGGGAAAGAGAAATAAAGCCGTCTCTATCTGCAAATGACATGATGGCCGACATAGAAAATCTCAAAGACTCTAAAAAAAACAAACCCTCCTAGAACTAATACATAAGCTTGGCAAGGTCACAGGATATCAGATCAACACACAAAAAACAACTGTATTTCTATATTTTTGCAATGAACACATGGAAACTGAAAATAAGGTTGAATAACCTTTACAATTGCTCAAAAAGAAGAAATAATTAGATGTACATCTAACATAACATGGGCAGGCATTGTATACTGAAAACCATAAAATACTGATGAAAGAAATAAGAGAAAATCTAAATAGAGAAAAATGCCATGATCATAGATTCGAAGACTCAACAGAGTAAAGGTGTCCATTCTTCGCAAATTGATATACAGGTTTAACACAATTCCTATCCAAATCCCAGCAAGATCTTTAAAAAGATATAGATAAGCTTATTCTAAAATGTATATGGAAAACAACTAGAATAGCTATGATTGTTTAAAAAATAATAAAGTGGAAAGACTCACTCTACCTGATGCTAAGTCTTATTATCTATATATATAAAAGCCTAAGCGATCAGCTGACCAGCTGACTGACCAGTAGCTATGATGGGCACTGACCACCAGGGGGCAGATGCTCAATGCAGGAGTGGAAACCACAGGCATGGAAACATGAAACAGACTGGTGAGTCTCAGAAGGAAAGGGGGAAGGGGGAGGGCGGGAAGAGATTAACTAAAGATCTTATATGCATAGTAGAGGCCAGATGCACTGATTCAAGCACCGGTGTGGTCCCTCGGCCTGGCCTGTGGGGATCAGGCCAAAACTGGCTCTCCAACATCTCCTGAGGAATCCCAGATTGCGAGAAGGCTCAGGCTAGGCCGAGGGACCCCACCGGTGCATGAATCCATACACCGGGCCTCTAGTATAATTATAGTTATGAGGAGAGTGTGATACAAGTGGAGAGATAGACACATGAGTTAATGGAGCAGAAAAGAAACAGACCCACATGCATGCAGCCAACTGATGTTTGGCAAAGGATCAATAGTAATTCAATGGAGTAAGGATAGTTGTTTTTTTTCTAAGTGTGCTGACAACTGCATAGCAATAGTCAGATAAAATAAAACCTCAATCTATATCTCACTTCTTATATAAAAACTAGAGGCCTGATGCAGGAAATTCATGCAAGGGGCTCAGCCCCTGCCGCCGCCACTGCTGCCTCTACCCCGGCCCCCACCCACCTCCATGGCACCTCTGCCTCAACCCCTGCCACCGTGGCTTCATCAGGAAGGTCGTCCAGAAGCGTGTCTGGTCTAATTAGCATATTACACTTTTATTATTATAGATTAAGTCAAAATGGATGACAGAATTAAATGTAAAGAGTAAAAGCAAAACACTTTTAGAAGATAACACAGAAAGAAATCTTGGAGACCTAGGGCTTGATGAAGAGTCCTTAGACATGATATCAAGAGCACAATCCATAAAAGAAAAAATGATAAAATGCCTTCATCAAAATTAACATCCTCTCTATGGCAGACACTTTTAAAAGGATGTAAAGACAAGCTACAGCCTAGGAGAAAATGTTTGCAAACTACACATCTAGACTAGTATCTAGAACAGCCGTGGGCAAACTACGGCCGGCCCGTTTGAAATGAATAAAACTAAAAAAAAAAAAAAGACCGTACCCTTTTATGTAATGATGTTTACTTTGAATTTATATTAGTTCACACAAACACTCCATCCATGCTTTTGTTCCGGCCCTCCGGTCCAGTTTAAGAACCCATTGTGGCCCTCGAGTCATAAAGTTTGCCCATCCCTGATCTAGAATAAATAAAAGACTTAAACAGATATTTTACCATAAAAGATGTATGAATGGCAAATAAGCATATGAAGAGATGTTCGTTATTAGCCATGAGAGAAATGCAAATTAAGACCACAATGATGTATCCCACACACCTATTAGAACAGCTGAGTTAAAAAAAATTGTGATAACACCAAATGCTGGCAAGGATGTAGGGGAATGATCTCTCATACACACAGACATGCACATAGTCATCTCTGGCCCATGGCCATGTGCTAGTGCTATGTTCTGAGGGCAATCCAATTATTACATTATATTAATACATTTACTGCTTGTGTGCCTCAGTGAAAGCTGCCCACACTCTCAGCTCTGGGTAGGGCTGTTTTCATGTCCCATTTCTTGAACAGGGTTATGAGAAGTGCAAAATGTCACAAGTCAACTTTTTACTCTCAGTGGAAAATTATTTGATCCTGTGTATGTTGGAGGGGGCAAAAAAAGGACTTATGAAATAGCATTTAAAAAAACATGATTCAATCAGGCTCTGAGCTTCCAGGGTAACTACTGGGTGACCAAATAGGAGCAGGATGTTATCTCAGAGGCCACTGAATGCAAAGATTCCCAACTGTGTGTAGGATAAACCTCCTTTCTTGTTCTTCATCCGCTACACAGAACAAAGATGTCTCAAGTGTCAAGCCAAAAATCTGTAAATTTTCTTCTCTGGATTTGTATTACCACAGATGAACTGTTTTCCTTAACATAACTCTTGAGATTCATGCCAAGAAACTGAAATTCTAATAATCCCAAATAAAAAAGACCCTAACACAGCAAGCCTTCTTACAGGCAGTCACAGCACAGTGGTAGTTAAGAGTGTGGACTGTGTGGCCTGGATTCATATCCCAAGTTGTCCACTTCAAGCTTTGTGACATTGGGCAAGTTACTGTTCTGTTCCTCGGCATCCCCAACTCTAAAATGAAGACAGTAGTGGCAGCTCCCTTAGAGGAATGTTATGAGAATTACCTTAATATACATGTGGCATCTTAAACGCCACCTGCAGCACAACTGTTAGCTAGTATGTGACTGTCACTGAGAAGCCCCACATAGATTGTGCAGATCCCCACTCTAAGGCTAAGACATGCCAGCCCCCAAATGGGAGAAGTGGCAGTGGCCAAACCCCTGCCTGCCATCAATATGAAAGTCCCCAACGGGGGAGACTATTCTCTCAAATTCCAGTTTCCTCCCTAACTCCAAGGATGACTGCGAGGTCCTTTTCTCCCCTCGGAGCTAGGTATGCTTGGCAGCTGTCAGTGCCATGTACTCTGCATTCTAGAGAAGGAAACACAAACTAAAAGTCAGCAGAGAATGGAAAAAGCATTGCCGCCTTGTGGCTTTGCAGAGGATTCTTCACGCCTCTGCACTACCCAAGCGTCACCCTCTGCACACCCAAAACTGAGGCAAGTGACTAGAGCACTTCCAATGATGGAGGATGCTCACTTAGAGCTGAAGGCTCCCTGGGGGAAATCTGCCAGTGCACTCCTATTTCCTGTTGTCCTCAGGTCCAAAGACATGAGGGGCTTTCAGACACCAGAGCCAGGGTGGGGCTGCAGGTCTCTTATTCCCTGTTCGTCAGTCCTCATTACCATAGGGTGTTGGAGCTCACCAGCCAAGTTTGGAGTTGACATGCTCTTTTTAAAAAAGCAAACTCAGGTCAGTGCCCCTTCGTTCTGACACAGCAGCAAAACCACAGGCAGGCGACATCCATGAGGCTGCAACCGATGAGGGATCTGCAGGAAATGTCACCTCTTTTGTGCACTCAAGCAAAAAGAGACACAGCACTTTCCTCCTAAAACAAAACTCTAATTGTGAACATCAAACCTTAATTGCGAAATACCAGACGTTGCCAACAGCAATGTCTACTCTCTCTCCTGCCGCTTTAAGACTTTTTGGATTCTTTCCTTAATGTCACTGCTCTAGAAGGTCCAGGTGTTTCTCATTCCTTGTGTTTTTACACCAACAAAAATTTTAACGACAACATTTTTTTTTCTCCCGGAACATTCAATACTCTGAATTTTTATGGTTTTTCCGTTTTAATCTCTCTCAAAAACAAAATTTAAAAAACTGTAAAAACCTTCCAGGCGCTAAGCTAAAGCACATCCTGCATGCCCACAGTGGTGCAGACACAAAACTGGCCTCTGTTTCAAACCAACCTTATATTAAGCCATGACAACATGGGTGTTGTGCCTCCGCCAACGATCCAGACGGTGAAGAAGACAATGAGGAGGGTGGTCGTGAACATCATCTGGCGAGCATAGGATGCTGTGTCTCGGATGGCCAGTGCAAATGCCATTGCTCCCCTGAGGCCTGCAGGGACCGAAGAGGAAGATCTCCTGGTTATACAGCCAAATGACAGCGTGACCTCAAATCCACTGCTGCCTCTAGGGGCTCATAAACCATATCCACTCGTATTTCCGGAGCCAAGCTGTTTTATTCAGAGAGAAGAACCTTAAAGGAATATCATGTTCTCCTATTTGAAGTTTTCTTTTGCAAAATGTCCAAATGCAATGATAAAAACACTGCACTAGCCCAGCCGGTGTAGCTCAGTGGTTGAGCATCAACCCATGACCCAGGAGGTCACGGTTTGATTCCCAGGCAGAGCACATGCCCGGGTTGCAGGCTCAATCCCTGGTAGGGAGCAAGGCAGCCAATCAATGATTCTCTCTCATCATTGATGTTTCTCTCTCTCTCCCTTCTTCTCTCTGAAATCAATAAAAACATATTTAAAAGAAATACTGCACTAGTTTGTACAGCACATTTTAGAATAAACTCTTTCATTGCTGAAATAATTCTCCTGCTAGTAATATAAAATAAATATAAATAAGAAATAATTTAAGCTCTCCAAGTCTGTGATCCAAGCATGACCAATGCACTACGCAGTCATTATAACCATCAGAAACATGCTAGATGTGAATATGTCAAATGCATATTTGTGGTTCATGTACTATGAACCACAAAACAGTTCAGCATTTCCCTAGCAAGGCCACACAGAGAAGTAACCATATAACCTGATCTACATCAGGAGTTGGGAACTTTTTCTGCAAAAGGTGACAAATATTTTATGCTTTGTAGACCACGAGGAAAAATTAAGGCTGTCATGTAGGTCCTTGTATAAAAGAGAGAAAACAAATTTTCACAAAATTTGATTGATGAAAACTAAGAATATAATAATGAGTACAATTCATTCTAATACAGGTCTACTACTGAAAAGAAAGGAATTCTTTGGGGGGCTGCTTATTTGGGGTTCAAAGTTATAAACTTTCACCTGTGAAAGCCATTCTGAGCCCTCTGGGTATATGAACACAGGCAACAGCCAGATTTGGCCCAGGCACCAATTTGCTGACCCTGATAATCTACATTAATGGGTATAAAGATTAAGCCTTTAACATTTTAATGTTTATCTTTCCAAGTTTTTTTGTCCGTTCCCCATACCATGCTCATAATTTTTTCTATAGTTAAGACTGAACCCATGGTCTTTAACACATATGTAGTATAAATTCCTATTCACCATGAGCAAGATTGTATGTATATGAGAATGAAAGTTATGCCCACTGCATCTGTTTGTAGACTTTCCCACCTTTTCCAATCATTTTACAATTAATCTGAGAACTTCACTACAATTTACTAAAGGAGTGACTCCACAAAAGTTACATAAAAAACTGAGCAAAGTTAATGTTTTCTATTAATCTGTGCTAGTGAAATATCTATACAAATCTATGTTGCCCTATAAGTCAGTTATGTCATTGATCAATCGATCAATATTTAAGCCTCTAAAGAGATGTTATCTCAAAAAAAAACTTGGAGGATCAGAAAGAGACAATGTGTGCTATATTTTTCTTACTTTTATTAGGTAAACACTGTAAGCAATATAAAAGTGAAACCTCAGGTAGGTCACGGCCTTGAAGAGTGAGTCCTCCCAGCAGAAACTCATTTTTATAGGAGATATCTTTAAACAGCTCTGTGTACTTCTCAGTCTTTTAGTGCAGAAGGTAAAGCACATATTTTAAGTTCATCTAGGTGAGTGAGTTATGTCCAGTTCATTTTTCTCTTTCTACCACCACCTTCCTAATATGTGAGGAGCATCTTGTCACTGTCCTCCTCAGAGACCTCTAATGGTTCCCAGCTCCTATATAAACCCAAAGCGGGACAGCACTGCAGCTTCTCCGTGGTCCTCCAAGTGTGGTCCTCAAACCAGCAGCAGCAGAGGACACGTTAGGAATTCAAATTCTCGAGGCCGCCCTGTACCCTCTGCTTTAACCAACCCAACAGGCGATTCCAACACAACCTAAAGGTTCATACCACTTTACATGTAATTTTCCTTTCCAACCTCACCTCCTTTCTGCATTACCCCATGTGTCTTCCAGTTCTTGCCTTTCCAACCTGCTGCCTCCTGAAATCCATTTCTTCCAAGTTCGGTTACCCCTTTGTGAAGATGGCCCTGGTTCCTCCTCTCCTCCTCATTTATTTCATACCTCTTTTGTGCAATTCACCCCCTTCTCTTCAGAGAAAACACGTTGTACACGTGCCCCCCCCCACCCCAGCAGACTGTGAGCTCCTTGCAGGAGGCTGGTTTCTGTATCCTCCATAACCTAAAACTGCGGCTTATAAAAAGAGAACGCTCAACAAACATTTGTCAGAGTGAAAGGAAATCATTATCGCAGGCTGTACATTTAAGGGCAGATGCAAATGAGTCCTAGACAGTGACTGCTTTGCTGAACAGTGCTAGTTGGTGTGGTTTCAGTATGACTCTCTGAGGCCCCCAAGAACTACTGCATGGTGTTAAAGGGCAGCTACTCACTTTGCCTCTTGTACAGCCTCTTCCAACCGCCCCCCCCTGCCCCCGCCACAGGACAGAAGTAACCCTAAGGGTCACTGTTGCCTTTTGCGCTACCATTTCCTTCCTGTGCTCTGCAGAAATGCTCTAACTTGGGTCTCATTTATCAACTCTGACCCTTACCACCATCTACCCATGCCAATTGTTCTCTCCTTCCATTATCTCCACATAGTTCCTTATTGTCCTTTACCTTCTCAGTGGCTTCTCCATACTTCCTAGCTTTATAGTGAAGAGCGGGGGGCATCTGGGAGACAGTGTGAATGAGCTGGGGTTCATCTTTCTTATGAGTGTATTTTATTTCTTTTGCTCCATAGAAAGTCAGAGTTAGGAGGAACTTCAGTTCAATTTCATTATTTTACAAGAGAGGATACTGCAACTGGGGTGGAGATGTTGAGTGACATGGCCCATATTCTTTCTCATTAAAACCTATTTTACTTATAATTTTAGATCTGGAGCCCTTCTTGAAGATTAAGGGTTATGAACAATCCACTAGAGAACACTTAAGCACTTTCAATTCATACCTCCAGGCCCTTTGGGTGATAGAGATGAAATAAAGATGCAAATATTTTAGGGGATAATGTTCACATTTGGTAGTAGAGTGCAAAGTGAATATTAAGTCAGTTTACCATGTACACCTGTCTACTCAGCACCACAGGGGATACAAAAGACCCAGAAACTTTAATCTTTCTCTTTTTATGAACCTTGTCAATACTTTAATGCTGCCTGCTTCGTAACACCCATTTTCTTGACATTTATACTGTCTTACCTGAAAACATCATCATGTGTTGAAAATTCCAGCCAATCTTATGTCTTCTGCCCAAGTTGAGAAAGAAGGAGAGTGGGTAGATATGTGCAGCTCTGCCCAGAAAGATGGCAACCTGAGCACCAGGTGGAGGTTAAGGGTCCAACAGGTTTCCAGAATGCCACCATCACAACCTCTGGGTGAACAGAGAATGTCAGGAATGCCGTGACATCTCATTGTCATCAGGAGATTGCACAAAGGAACCAGGCTGTCTAGTTTCCCTCAAACGAGTCTCCAAAACAAGTGGTATTCAATTGACCAACTTTCCCAACCTCCTGGCCCACTGAGGTCATTCCTAGCACATTAAATGCACCGTTGTAAATGCCTGATTTCATTATGCTGCTATGATCAATACAGTCTATCTTAAAATGAGTCCAGAAATAAGCAAAGGTCTCATGGAAGGGGTGGGGAGCTGAGAGAAGCAAACAGTGTGTTGGGGTCTTTTGGAAGAAAAACCACAAGAAGAAAGAATTACTGACCTCTGAGTCAAACTATGAAGACAAAGTTTGCTGGGTAAGCTCATAAGCTGTGGTTGGAAGTGAACACCAGGGCCCTGAATGACCAGGAAGATCTACCGACAAGAGGTGGGGAAACTTGAAGCATTCATAATCCTAAGACAGCCCTCGCCGGTTGCTCAGTGGTTAGAGTGTCAGACTGAAAGGTCTCAGGTTCGATTCCAGTCAAGGGCATGTACCTAGGTTGCCGTGCTCGATCCCTGGCCCCAGTTGGGGTTGGGACACGTGCAGGAGGCAACCAATCGATGTGTCTCTCTCACATCAATGTTTCTCTCTCTCCCTCTCCCTCCCTTCTACTCCCTAAAAATCAAAGGAAAAATATCCTCAGGTGAGGATTCACAAAAGAACAACAGAAAGGTTCCTCACAAGAATCATGCTGGGAAGACTTT
>NW_005871124.1:4938169-4941930 GCF_000147115.1 Myotis lucifugus
TCAGAGATATGAGAAATAGAAAACGAAGTGTGGAAGAGGAACTGTACTGTGGAAAGCAAAGAATTCAGGGAAACCAGTCATTCGTCACTTGCTGAATATAGATCAGAGCCCAACAGAGAGCTCAACAGAGAGTGCACACAGCCACCCATCACAGAAGGAAAGCACCGTGGGAGCCAGAGGAACAGGAAGCTTCCGTTTCGGCAAAGCACCAGCTGCCACAGCTGCAGCTGTTTCAGACACAAGCACGGGCAGAACTCTCTTCTGCCTTCTCCGGGGTAAAACACCGACTAAAATTTTCTTCTTTTGTGTTTTGTTTTGAACAAAGGGGAAACAGGTAGTGCTTATAAAGCCCATTCTACTCCAGAAGCCATGCAGAAGTCCTCCCTGGTAAGCAGCCTTCAGGATTCACAGAGGACCTGGCTGGCCCTCCTCCAGGGTCCTCATCTGTAAACAAGGGCTGGGCTCGCACTATCTCTCACAGGATGCCGTGCTAGGAATACAAATCAAAATGGCATGCAAGGTCTTTCCTCATCAAGAAAAACAACACTGATCCCTCAGACTTTTAGCTGTTGGATTCTTAAAATATATTGTTATTGATTTCAGAGAGGCAAGAAGAGGGAGAGAGAGATAGAAACATCAATGATGAGAGAGAATCAATGATCATTTGCTCCTGCACGCCCCCTACTGGGGATCGAGCCTGCAACCTGGGCATACACCCTGATGGGGAATCAAACCAGGTCCTCCTGATTCATGAGTTGATGCTCAACCACTGAGCTACACAGGCTGGGCTCGCTGTTAAGTTTTTTTGACAGTCAATCCAAGAAATGAACCCCAATGGAAGCAGATAACTCTCTAAGTGCAAGGATTCTGGTGTAGCATTAAACCATCACCACCATCTAGCTGCTTGCTGAGTATCACTTATTCCTGCACAAAAAATAAAAACTGAGAAGAAGAAGAAAAAGGCTTCTTTTTTACCAGCATCCCAAGACCTAAGGATATCCATGAGGCCTTAGAAAAGGCAAAAGTGAATGCCCAGCAATAGAGAACTCCTGCTCGGGATCTGGCAGTTCCAAGCCTCAGAAAAGTTCACTTGAATGAAAACAACAGGGTCTGAGGCCAAGTGAGAAAAGCCCTCAGCTGTTGATCGACTGCTAGGTATTCACATCTCCTCACTTGAGAGAAGCTCACTCTCAAAACTGTGTCTCTCTTCCAGAAAACTGCGCTCCCAGTAGGACTAAATGAAGGACCCCAGTGTTTTTCCATTTGATCTTTCCTTCCTCTCCCTTTCCTCTTTCTGGGGAAAAAAGTCTTTTCCACGATGATATGTTAAGCTTGGGTAAAAGCGTGCTTATTGCCAGGATCCTGAGCTGCCGGGAAGGGCTGCCATACCGGTGTGCAGTCAAGAGCAAGAGTAACAACCTTCGGGTTTTCCAAATGGGGAACCTCCCGGATTGGAATTCACTTGGCAAAGAAATAAAAATAGTTCTGGGGACAGACATGGTTGCCTACTGTTAGACCTGCTAAGAAGGGCTCTTTACAAAACAAACTGCAGCCTGCCAAGCACAAGTGTAACAGAAAGGCCATCTTACACAGAAAATGCAGAAATCCACGCCAGTCCTTGAAATCGAACACATTCAGCTTTATGAACCTTGTAAGCCCTCTTTTTTCTCATCATAAAAATACCTGAACTCACACTGGCTCAGCCACCCACTGCGAACAGACATTATTACTGTAGCTTCCTCAGCAATGGTGACATTTCTGTCTAGAAAACTGTGGAACCGGGGAAAAAAAAGGATACAAAAGCTCCAATGATGAAAATGGGGCTGAAGACGTGCTTCTGGAAGGTAAACAGCGCCAGGCCCATGTAGGAGAAGATGAAATTCTCGGCCAAGAAGTGTAACACCTCAAAGAGCTGCGGGGAGAGGGAAAAGGAAGCATTAGACCCGTGGGTCCCCTCCCCTTGTCGTCACAGGGAACTTGTGAGGACCCAGGGCTCGGGCTCACCTGCTTCGTTCGACTTCTTGATTCCACCGACAGGTTGTTGTAGGTGTAATGGGCTTGTGTGATTCCACAGAAAAGGACAGCTACCACACCTAGCAGGAGAGTGTGGGTTTGTTTTTTAAAGCAAAGGAATAAAAGGCAGCAGGAAAAATCCCTGGTGAAACCCAAAGTGAAGATAGGCAAGCCCAGCAGCCCCAAGCCGCTGCTCTAGAAGAATTCTTCCCTCCCGCCAAGCTCCCAGATACAGTGAGGGAAATGGTGGCCCCAGGGCAGAGAAAACCCACCTGTAAACCCGCAGGCTTCTGCCAGGAGGAAGGTGCTCCAGGACATGAGGAAGAACAGCGCGGTCTCCAGCAGGGGGAAGCAGTGCAGCTTGGTAAACTTGGTCACGTCAGCCCCTGTCAAGGAACTCATCTCCAGGAACACATACCAGAGTCACCAAGAACCGCATTCTATTAGCCCAGGATCCTCTTTCTAGGGGCCTTCCTTTCCCCTCAGCTCTTCTTTTGGGGGCCCCAAAGGTGCTGCTTGCTTTTGAAAGGAAGAAAAATCAAGCTTCCCAGGAGAATAGAGGTTACGAAGGGCTGGGAAAGGGGGAGGATCCTGTTTAATGAGTACCCAGGTTCTGTGTGGAATGATGAAAAAGTTCTGGAAGGAGATAGTGGGGCTAGTTACACAACATTGTGGTTGTACTTAATGTCACCGAAATGTACACTTAAAATAGCTATAAGGGCCAATTTTATGTTATATACATTTTACCACAATTTCAAAAAAATGAGTAATGTCTGGGGGGATGGGGGTAATGTGGAGATAAGGACACATATAACTTAATCAATAAAAAATTTTTTTAAAAATGAGTAATGTCAAATCCCAAACACCATCAAGGTAGGGGAGGGTAGGGGTAAGTGGGGGAGATCAACCAAAGGACTTATATGCAAGCATATAGGCCTAACCAATGGACACAGACACCAGGGGGGTGAGGGCATGAGTGGGGGGGATGGGGGGTAATGTGGGGATCAGGACACATGTGTAATAACTTAATCGTTAAAAAATTCATTCATAAGTCACATGGGCCAGCCAATAAAAAAATTAACAAAAAAAGGGGGAATTGCACAGTGTGAATTTGATCTCAATAAAGCTGTTTTTGTTTTGAAATTAAGCTTTCTAAAGAAACTGCAAATGTGTTTTCTGTGCCCCTCGCAATGCTCATGGCTCTGAAAGGCTCCGTCATGGCCTGAGGTGTCTGTCAGGTTAGATCTGACAGTGGGGGGAGTGCCTAGGGATGGCTTGGGAAGATGAGGCTGTGAGACCTTGATTTCTGCAGGGCAGAGCTAAGCCTAGAGTTACACCGCAAACATTTCCTCATCCCTTTAGCTAGGCACTCAACTGTCATGTGTTTTTGTAATGTTTTTATTGATTTCAGAGAGAGGAAGGGAGAGGGAGAAGAGTGTTAGAAAAATCAATGATGAGAGAGAATCATTGATCAGCTGCCTCCTGCATGCCCGCTACTGGGGATGGAGCCCACAACCCAGGCATGTGCCCTGACTGGGAATTGAACCATGACTTCCTAGTTCAGTGATGGCGAACCTTTTGAGCTCGGCGTGTCAGCATTTTGAAAAACCCTAACTTAACTCTGGTGCTGTGTCACATATAGAATTTTTTTGATATTTGCAACCATAGTAAAACAAAGACTTATATTTTTGATATTTATTTATATATGTAAATGGCATTTGAACAAAGAAAAGTCAACCAAAAAATGA
>NW_005871124.1:4942559-4978742 GCF_000147115.1 Myotis lucifugus
GTACAATCCACCAGGCACTCCCTATGGCAGTGGTTCTCAACCTTCTGGCCCTTTAAATACAGTTCCTCATGTTGTGGTGACCCCCAACCATAAAATTATTTTCGTTGCTACTTCATAACTGTCATGTTGCTACTGTGATGAATCGTCATGTAAATATCTGATATGCAGGATGGTCTTAGGCAACCCCTGTGAAAGGGTCGTTCGACCGCCAAAGGGGTCACGACCCACAGGTTGAGAACCGCTGCCCTAGGGTGTCTTCATTGAACTTAATCTGCAGTCACCATGCTACGCTGGTACAACATTCTGATTGCTGACGACTGGACAAAGCAGTGTAACATTATCCATCAAGCTGAGAAACCTCATTTAGAAAAACACCCAATTCAATAATTTAACCCTTTTCAGACGGGCCTCTGAGCATTCAGGAAGCCAGTCTCTCTTCCCCGGGCAGACATAGTGTTACTTACGAGGACAGCACAATGGCAACAGCATCATTTAGGACGCTTTCTCCAAACAGAAGTGCATAGAGGTCCACGTCTGCATGTAACTCATTAAATATCGCCAGTACAGTGACTAAAAAGTGAGCAAAAGCACATCGGTTAGTTTCTGTTTCTAACCTTAAGCCATCGATGACAAATTTATAGAAGCAATTCTTAAGTTCAGTGGGACAGGGCAGTTTGGAGTCAACGGCACGTTGCCTGTCTATGGCAGAAGTGAGGATGGCAATCGTCCTAATCAGGATGAGTGGTGAGATGATGCTGGATTATAATAACACTGCACTGAAACACTGCCCTTTCCACTGGAAGCCCGTCACACTTTGAAACAACCTCTATTACAGAACTTTAAAATACATAATCACAACTGCCCGGCCAGCGTGGCTCAGTGGTTGAGCGTTGACCTATGAACCAGGAGGTCAGGGATCAATTCCCGGTCAGGGCACATGCTCGGGTTACAGGCTCGATCCCCAGTAGGGGGTCATGCAGGAGGCAGAAGATCTATGATTCTCTCTCGTCATTGATGTTTCTCTCTCTCCCTTTCCCTTCCTCTCTGAAATCAATAAAAATATATTTTTAAAAAGTGCATAATCACAATGAATACGATTCGGCTCTACCATTGGGCAGAAACGTTATTTTATTGACCACTGTGCTCCCAGAGCCCAGCAGAGGGTTAGGGAGCAAGAGAAGGCTTTAATAACGGTTTTTAAAATAAGTCTTTGTTTAGGACAGACTATATGTAATTACACTTCTCACAGTCTCCATATTTCTTAAGTGTTTAAAAATCAGCTAGTCTCCAGACCAGCAGTTCTCAAACTTTTGGCTTCGGGACACCTTTACACTCTGAAAAATCATTGAGGCCCCAAAAGAGCTTTAGTTTTATAAGCTACCAATATATACCGCATTGAGTAAAGCAGAAAAAATAAATATGTATTCATTTAAAATTACTAATAAACCTATTATGTGATTACATATTTTAATAGAAAGCAATTATATTTTCCAAACAAGAAAAATAGTGAGAAGAGAGCCATTGTTTCATATTTTTTCACACCTTTTAAAATCTTGATTAATGTAAGACAGATGGTTCTTATCTCTGTTTCTGCATTTGATCAAAAGATAGTCAATATCACACGTTAATACAGCCTCAGGAAAAACCCAATTCACTGTAACTTGTTAAAGAATGAAAGTTAAAATGACTACAAACGTATTACTATGATTATTAAATCAGTGTTGACCTTATGGACCCCCTGAAAGGGGTTTGGACTTTCTCAACTTTGGTTCCGTTGACATTTGGGACTAGAAAATTCTTTGTTGTGGGGGGCTGCCTTGTGCATTGTAGGGCAGTTAGCAGCATCCCTGGTCTCTACCCACAAGACAGAGTAGCACTGTGCACTGAGCATCTGGATGCCTGATTGTAGTAGGAGCCTGGGCACCAGCTCAGGACTGTTAGCCAAGATAAACAGCTATTTGTTTAAGCTGGTATTGCCAGGTTTTTCTGTTATTTGCAGCCAAAAGCATCACAAACTGATACAATTAGAAAAATAAACCAAACAAATGTGTAGCTTAGTGAATTATAAGCCAAACCACCCATGTAACCATCATCCAGTTCCAGAAATGGAACTTAGCCAGCTCCACAGAACCCCGTATGCTCCATCCCAATCTCAAACTCTTCCTTCACTCAAAAGTAACAACCATTAACCTGATTTTATAGTAATTGCTTCCTTTCATTTCCTTATAGTTTGGCCACCCAATGTATATTCCCTGACACTATTGTTTGGTTTTGCCCACTTTAAAATTTATTTTTTAAAATATGTACTTTTTAACATCTCTTTCACTTCACGGGTCCCCCCTCCATTGCTTTTGTCTGACTCTCTTTTCATATGTCCTATTGTTTAGTCCTCTCACTTTTAAATTTTCTAATAATGATATACACAGTTCTTTCATAACTTCTATCATTTTTTAAAATTTCCTTTAGGTTCTGTTGAAATATTAATAACATTTTGTCTGCCTTGGGACCCTAGTTTTCTGGTATGACTCCACTTTCTGTAACTTGATTATTCAGAATGATTACCTTCATTTTTCTGATTATAATGTTTGCAAGAAGTTCAACCTCAATCCATTTCTGTTCCTCATATTAAGTCAGAGGTAGGAGGCCCAGAGTAGATTTCCTTGTTTGATGGCTCTCGGGCTCCCTCTTCTGGTTTTACATTGAAGTATTAAAAACATGGCCTTTGGGTGTAGCCACATCCCCAGCACTCAGATCTACTTAATCTGCTCTCCTCCTCCACTTTCTTAGCTTTCTTTTTTCTTCAAAGCCCCATCAATCGAGGTCCATGGTCCTAGCAGTTCATGTATAGGGAGTGGCTTCCAGATAGATCTTCCCTGGGTATTTTCTGAGAGCCCTGGGGGCTCAGGTCTCTCCAGAAGTCTCACACCTCCTCTAGTCTCCTTGCCTGCCCACACCCACCAACTGAAGCCCATAAAGTCCCTCCCAGTTTTACTGTTGTTATCTAACATGCCTATGAAGTTGTTTACTCCCAGTGGGGACCTCTCATTTTGAGTGTGAATACTTGTGGGAAATTTCTGGGTTCCCTGACAGTTAAAATGACCAGCAGCCCCCTCTTTTCCCCTCTGCTTCCTCAGCACATCTGCTGCTTCTAGCTCTAAGTCTCACTGCTGCTGCTGGTTTTACCCCACCAATGGGTAGTTGTGAATTCATGAGGCTACTCTGTCAGGTAGCTGTGTAACGTGGGTGAGACACATCCAGTCTGTTAAAGGCTTGACTAGAACAAAAAGACAGTAATGGAGAACTCAATCTTCTCTCTGCCTAGCTGTCTTTCAGCTGGGATGTCAGTCTCCTCCCACCTTTGGACTTGGACTGGAACTATAGCATTGGCTTTCCTGGTTCTTAGGATTTAGGACTGCTGATCTCGGGACTTCTCAGCCTCCATAATTGCATGAGCCAATTCCTTATAATTTCTCAATTTCAATCTTTTTCTCGCTCTCTCTCTCTCTTACACACACACACACACACACACACATACACACACACACACACCACATACATCTCCTATTTGCTCTGTTTGCCTGAAGAACCCCAACTAATACAAAACTCTACTAGCTTATCATTACCGTTGACCCTTAAACAATGTGGGAGTTGGGGTGCTGACCCCCTTGCACAGTCGAAAATCCATATAATTTTTGTCTCCCTCAAAACTTAGTTGTCCCTCAGTATCCACGGGGAATTGGTCCCAAATCCCCTGTGGATATCCAAATCCGAAGATGTTCAAATCCCCTATATGAGAGGGAGTAGATCAGTGCCTTCCACATCTGCAGACTCCCAACTGTGGATTGAAAATAGTACAAGTATTTATTGAAAAAACCACGCATGTAAGTGGACCCATGCAGTTCAAACCTGTGTTGTTCAAGGGCCAACTGTATATGACAAAAGAATTGTCTTGTTTTTAACCCAATGTCAAAGAAAAGTTAACAACGATAACAATTATTAAGGATTTACCATGAAGCAGGCACTATGCTAAACATTTTACAATCTCACTTAGTCCTCATAAAAGCCTGTGGGTAGCACTATCATTTCTCCCAACTTAGAGAAAATAAATCAGGCCTTGTATAATGGGCCACCTTCTACTGCAATATCAAAATTCCTAAGCTTGGCCAGTGTGGCTCAGTGGTTGAGCATTGACCCATGAACCAGGAAGGTCACGGTTCAATTCCTGGTCAGGACACATGCCTGGGTTGTGGGCTCAATCCCCAGTAAGGATCATTCAGGGGGCAGCCAATCAATGATTTTCTCTCATCATGGATGTTTCTCTCTCTCCCTCTCCCTTCCTCTCCGCAATCAATTAAAAACACATATTTTTTAAAATTTCCTAAAACCTCAGCAGTTGAACCCAAGAATAGTTTTATCCATTACTCATACAACATGTCCACTGAGTGCTGGCACCGGAGGCCTCTGTTCACATCAGTCACTCAGGGACTCAAGACATGGAGGCTAATCTCCACAAACAGAACACAGGGCTGACAGCCCAGGAGATGTGGGTCCCAGGACTTTATGAGTCAGGGTCCTGGCAGGAAACAGATGGCACACCCTCAAATTGAGCAATTTGAGGAGTGTTTAATAAGGGATTATTTATAGAAGTGTGGGGAAAGTACAGGAAAGCCACAAGGGAGAGGGCAGTACTTGAGGCTAAAACAGGGAGCTTTATACCACCCCTAGGCCGGAAGGGGCCAGAGAAGGAATGATTGTCAGAACCAGGAACTCTACAGAGATGGTCACCTGACAGGAGCTATGACCTTTGATCAAGGGACGCAGCCAGGCCTCAGGGACCCTGAATTTCCACCTTCCTTCCATCTTCACACTAGTGCTGCCCTGTGGATGAATCCAATGGGAAACAAGAGGGCAAAGGAACCTCTGAACTCTTCCATACAAGTCAGCCCCTTGGCAAGGAGAAGAAAGCGGAGAAGGATGGCGAGTAACTCTAGAGGGGCTCACAGAGGCATCCAACACAGCCACCCACTAGCTATGAGAACTCAGCACACAGCAAAGTCTAAAGATTTTAGCCAAGTGAGGGTTTGAGCTACGTGATTTTCAAAAGCTCTTCTGACTTTACTATTTTCCTGAAATACTACAGTTACCAGTAGTTTAAAAAAGTACAGTTAACTCATATATCCATGACAAGGAAGGCTAGCTTGCATAATTAAAACAATTAACATTTATATAGCACTGATCTGAATCTGACTGCTCTGAATTTTGATTTCTCATTCCTCCCGCCAATCACCTTATAAAACAGGACAGAGCCTGGCCGGTGTGGGTCAGCAGTTGTGTGTAGACACATGAACCAAGAGGTCACAGGATCCATTCTCTGTCAGGACACATGCCTGGGTTGCAGGCTCGATCCCCAGTAGGTAGCGTGCAGGAGGCAGCCGATCAATGATTCTCTCTCATCATGGATGTTTCTCTCTCTCTATCCCTCTCCCTTCCTCTCTCTCTAAAATCAATAAAAACATATTTTTAAAAGAAAAAAACAGAACAAGAACTCTGCCCATTCCCCCCACCCCTGGGCAAGGCTGAGCCCAACCAAGATTAGGAATATGAGTGCTAACACCAGGAAGATGACTGGGGGGAGGGGATGGAAGACTGGGTAAGTGACTTCTAAAATGGGGAGTAAACAGACTCTTCCACCCCCAGCAGGACCATTGGAATCAGATAACAGGGTTACATCAGCTGTTTCCAACTGGATAAGAACAGAGAAATTACAATGAACTGACTGATGACTGCTGGTACAGCTATCTAAAAAGCACGGGGGGGGGGGGGATAATAAAATAGCAGATAGGGGAAGAAGGAAATATCAAGAGCCTTAATTTGTTCATTCAACTAACTTTCCCTGAACACTTCATCTGTGTACTAAAGAGCACTTAGCACTTGCGAACATTCAGTACAAAGAGGTAAGAATTGTGTACAAAGTAGACGACTTAAGAGCTATGGGAGCAAGTAACTGAAAGAATGAGAGAAGAAGAACTAGGCAGGTGGCAGATTTGAACTGAGTCAAAAAGGATAAAAGAAATACTGACCAGCCCTGGCTGGTTTGGCTCAGCAGATAGAGTGTCAGCCTGTGGACTGAAGGGTCCCAGGTTCAATTCTGGTCAAGGGCACATGCCCAGGTTGCGGGCTCGATACCCAGTTGGGGGCGTGCAGGAGGCAGCCAACCAATGACTTTCTCTCATCATTGATGTTTCTATCTCTCTCTCCCTCTTCCTTCCTCTCTGAAATCAATAAAATATATATATATTTAAAAAGTGATAGATCCTCCCTTCCCCCAACTGGTGGGCGGAGTATGACGTAACCTGCAGCCCAGAAATACCTGAGTGACTAACCAGGTACCTTATATGGACTATACATTGGACCACCAATCCACGCCTGCCAAATACCCTAAGCCCTTGTCCTATATGGACAATGCAGTAAGCCACCAGTCAGTGTGCGCCGAGTACACTAAGCCCCCACCCCTTCCCATTCCGCCCCTCAAAAGGCGTGCTCACCCCTGCATGTGCTGCTATCCTCCCCTTGCGAGACAGCCCGGCAGGTCCTTCTCCTCTAATAAAGCCTGTAGTCCTGGTTTTCGGCCTCTGTCTGATTTTTCAAAAAGAAATACTGACCAGCCTGAGGGATGCCAGTAGAGAATTACACTTTTACACCAATCATAGATTTTGAAACCTGTGAGTAGGCTTGATTGACTCGAGGGGTATAAAAGTGACAAAATTAAAATGAGAGGAGTCACTTCATAATGGTTCATAAGAAGGAATAGCATTCATTTTCTTTGGTAGCTGCCTAAGAAGACGCTATGGATTGGAAATTTCATTTTCTTTCCTGAACTGTGGATCCATCTAAAGTAACAGACCACAAAGATGGCACATGGCACCCATGACACGTAACCACAGAATGGAGAGGGCTCCTACTCACAGAGAAGCTTCCACCATTCCACATATGTGGCATCCTCTTCAACAGGAAGACCAAAGACTGGTGTCTCAAGCCAAGTAGAGTAATCAGAGACAAAGACTTTTATTCTTTCATATCAGTCAATACCACTACATATCCCAATGCCAGAAGTTTTGTTTGATGTACCAGACACAAGAAGTCAATTTGGTCTTATGGTCCCCTCTAACTCTATACTTTAGTTTTTATTTGCTGGTCCCAGTTTTCAAACCAATTTTTGGGAAGCTGGTAAAACACCTTTAATTTTAAAAAGACATTCTACATTTCAAAAAGATTTCCATTAAAAAGCAGTTAAAGTTAATGTCCTCATGTTTATTATGGACATAAGACACTGGGGGGTAAGGGAGGGCAGGGGCTTGTCAAGGGTGGGGGGGGAAAAAGGACACTTATGTAATACCCTTTGTAATACTTTTAGCGAAAAATAAAAAATAAAAAAAAGATTTAACTTTCCATTTCCTAGAACTTTCAATTTATATCAAACCCTTACTGTGCCAATCTTCACAGGCAAACAAACAAACAAACAAAATAAAAAAGGTGTACCATGGAAATGTCTGCTATTATTTTCCACCACAGGATGGACACAGTAAAGTGGCACAAGCAATTACAAAGATAATCTAGAAAAATAAGCCTTTTTATCCAATTAAATGAAGCAACACTAATAGCTCAGAAAACATAATTTCAGTAATCTTTATGTTACACTAACCTCCCTTTGCTTGTTGGTGATACTAATATATTTTCAGAGAAACAAAGACCTTTCCTAGACTTATGACGAATCTATTTCATTTTAAAAAATATTTTTATTGATTTCAGAGAGGAAGGGAGAGGGAGAGAGAGATAGAAAACATCAATGATGAGAGCAAATCATAGATCAGCTGCCTCCTGCACACCCCACAGTGGGGATCAAGCCTGCAACCTGGGCATGTTCCCTGACTGAGAATCAAACCGTGACCTCCTGGTTTATAGGTCGACGCTCAACCACTGAGCCATATCAGCTAAGCAGGAAACTATTTCTTAATAGACACGTTTGGAGATAGTCACAGACATTACAGTATTAAAATAATAAAGCCACTTTCAGAGTGCTCTTTAGAAACGTGCTGGGGTTAAGAGATGACCTGTTATTTATTTTTTTAAAAGCACACGAGGAAAACAGAGAAATCTCTGCCTGATTCAGATGTGGCTAAAGACCAATATAATTAGCAGGTGCTATGCTCAATGCTTTACATGTGTTATGTCATTTAATCTTCACAATAGCACTAGAAAATAGGTACCATTATTCCTACTTCATAAATGAGGAAACATGACACTGATAGGCCACCAGCTCAGTGACTGGCAGGGCTTCATTGAAAACCTCTGCCTACAACTCCACATCCCACATTCTTTACACAAACAAGGGTGCTTCAACCAACCAACTCTTCAATATAGATACTTACTGGTAGAGTGTTGGGAATAAAATATGGTGATAAGAGGGTCAAGGGTTTGGGGAACATTGAGATTTTTCAGAACCACATAACTGTCTAGAGCTGTGCTATCCATGTGTGGCTACTTAAATTTAAATTACAAAATAAAATTTAAAATTCAGTTCTTCAGTTGCACTATCACATTTCAAAAAAGCCACATGTGACTACTGGCTACCACAATGGACTGGGAAGGTTACAGAACATTTCTACCATCACACAAAGGTCCATGGATAGCACGGATCTAGAGAACCCCCAAGAGGTACGGTGAAGTAGGAGGGGAATTTTCTGTCCAGAATGTTAGAGGACATCGTAGACCTTTCCATCCCCACTATTAGGACAGGATCAGCTTTTTCTCCGTAAATTCTTTCCCTAAAGTGTACCCTCAATAGTTGACATTAAAGGAAGGAATAGCTGTAACTATTTTATGCAAACTGATTTAATTATGGGTTCCGACTTGGAGAAGAGAGGTTGTCTTGTTTTATTTTGCTTGTTTGTTTTTGAGCTGCAGGGGAGGAAAGACATATAATAAGAACTTGGTATAACTCTTAAGAATTGGTTTAACTAATTCTAGACTTGAAAAATACAAGGTAAGAAATTTATGTATAAGAACTACATCACAATGTGAAGTCATGCAGGAACATTGCACGAAAGGAGTTTACAAATTAAATTACATTCACTACAGGTATCATGTACATTTCACGAAGAATAACTGTTATTTAAACCAAATGATACGTTTCCTGAAAGGCAAAAGCACAGCACTGAAAAAGAAGATAGTCTATGTATAAAAATTATGAACAAATTGGACATTCTCAAATGAAAGACAAAAAGGTAATACAGGTGAAAGCAACCCAAGTGTCCATTGGCAGATGGACAGCTAAACAAAATCCATATAATGGAATATTATTTGGGCTTTAAAAGGAAGGAAATTCTGGTACATGCAATAACATGGATGAACCTTGAAGATGTTATGCGAAGTGAAATAAGCCAGTCACAAACAGACAAATACTGTATGATTCCACGTATATGAGGTACTTAGAGTAGTGCAACTCACAGAAACAGAAAGTGGAATGGTGGTTTGCCAGGGACTGGGGGAGGAGAAAATGGGAAGTTGTTTAATGGGAAGTTTTAAGTTTCAGTTTTACAAGATGAGAAAGTTCTGGAGGTTGGTTAGACAACAATGTGAATACATTTAACACTACTGAATTGTACACTTAAAAAATAGTTAAAATGGTATATTTTGTTCTGTGTTTTATCGCAATTAATTGTAATAAGAACAATAGGGAAAAGTCATCTCTGTTAGACCACTGAGTGGTCTCTTCCTCCACCATTCCATGTTAATACTACAGTCTCCCTACTGCAACAAAAGTTCATGATTACTCTTAACTTTTTAAGATTTAATTAACGAAAAGTTATAATGAAAATGCCAAATATGCAAATACCTGGGTCAGTGGCAGAGATAATTGCTCCAAAAAAGAGACAATCCGTGTAGTAAAATTTATCCGAAAGCTGTCCCACCATCTTCATGAGCTTCACTACACCATACATGAGATTTCTGTAAGGAGGGAAGACAAACTATGTCAGAGAGAAAATTAAAGAGAACTCTCCTAAATGAGTAACCGAGCAAATATGCAAGCAGAGTAGTACTAGAATATTGTACTTCAAGAGTCATGAAAACATCAGGCAGCTGCTGTGGTTGGACACTTACCAGGAACATGTGCAATACGACTTTGGCACCAAGTAATTATTTGCAGTTAATGTCATCTTGCTGAAACATTTGAACATCCCATTTGTTAAAGTTGTGCTTATTTACAACTATAAAGTATGCTCCTCAATTAGCAACAAAGGCATCTTAAGCAATTGAGTAATAGAGAAGAAAGAAAGAGAAAGAACCCTGCATAATGTGTAATAAATTGCCATAAAACTCACAGGATTCTAAGATAGTATGTTTACAGTCATGGAAATGAGTGGACTGGATGAAGCTGGAGAGGAAAAAAATGGGTTAGCTACAAAGATTCAAGTGATCAATCTTTTCTGCCAAGAATTATTTCAAAGATGGGAAAAGAGGCACAACTCTCTAAATATCCAATTAAAATATCAGTGTACCCATTGGCATATCTGGCATTCCATTCGTTGCATGGGTTTGGCAGGCCAGCAGGAGCCCTCCTTATGCTACAGAATGTGTGACCCAAAAGGGACCACCAAGTTCAGCATTACATTTCCTACAGGACAGCTTACAAATTAGGATGATTGAGGAGTGTTAAAAGGCCTAGTTCTCTCTCTCTCTCTCTCTCTCTCTCTCTCTCTCTCTCTCTCTCTCTGTGTGTGTGTGTGTGTGTGTGTGTGTGTGTGTAATGGCGACAGGAATAAAAATAACCACAGAATAGGCTCATTGTGCCATAAAGCCAATCCTCTGATAATAAAATTCTTGATAGTCGGAACCATGCCCTTGCTTGTCTTTGTATCCTGGGTGCCTAGAACAAGTAGACTGACTAAGCTAGGAGCTCAAGGACTATTTGCAGAATTTAATCCTTTTGAGAATAAGTAAGTATAACTTAGTGTTTGCTTACCGTGTGCCAGGACTGTTCCAGAAACTTGAACAGTTCTATTTCAACTTATAGTAACTCTGATACAGACTGGATTTGCCCTTTGTTGCTTACTAAAGGCTTCTTTCATCAACCCTTTCAATATTTCCTGAAACCACACCTTTCTCTTTATTTCCTTCTACCGCAAGCTTAGACATGGTCACTAGACTTCTCTGCAGCTTTTCCTCCCTCTTGCCTCCCATCATCACCAATGTTTGTTTTCTGCGCACTTCCTTATTTTGCGGCATTATAAGATTCTCCATCCTTCTCTTGTATATTTGCTGCCCCAGCCCTAGAATCAGCCATTTCTGCAAAGGGCCCTGATTCTTTTTATTGAAGAATGATATTAGAAACCAAGATCTGGAGACTAGGTATAATCTTATTTCATTTTAATGAATCTTAATTTTAATAGCCGCATTTGGCTAATAGCTACCACACTGCAAATGTGGCTTTAGACCTTACATGCCATTATCATAAATGTCAAAATACTCGACTCTGGTGATTGCCAGCGGCTGGGTGGTGGGGAAATGGGGAGATGTTGCTCAAGGGTACAAACTTCCAGTAATAAGGTGAACAAGTGTGGGGATCTAATGTACAGCATGGTGATTATAGATCATAACACTGTAACATATACTTGAATGTTGATAAGAGAGTAGGTCTCAAATGTTCTCACCACAAAAAAGGTAGCTGTGACAGGATGGAGGTGTTAGCTAATGCTTTGCTGGTAATCATTCTGCAATTTATAAATATATAAAATCAACACCTTGTACATCTTAAACACATCGCAATGTTATGTGTCAATTATATCTCAATGAAGCTGGGGGGAAAGACTGGACTCTGTGGACCCACGTAGAACTCATCTCTTCAGAAAATGTGTTAATTAGGTTACATGGCAAAGAGTCCCTTACCCGATAATGAAGCAGGAAACAGCAGTCCCCAAAAAGGCATAGGCCAGAATAGACCCAAGATTTCTGAAAAAGTGTCTCTGAATAAAACAGAAAAGCAGGAATCACATTGTGATTTTTGACAGTAAGCATTAGAAACACATTAAAAATCTCTAAAAAGTGAAACTTTACTTACTGCTTCCGTTATATCAAGTCATAATGAAAATTACTCCTGAATTTGCCCTTGAACATCATGGTTTTAAAATATCCTTTGTCTTACCAATCACTGATCAAGCAAGCAAAGTCTTAGTAAATTTCAGACAAAACCACTGCAACTAGTTATATTAAATTACATTAAGTGTGTGTGTCTGTGTGCGCGCATGTGCATGCACACGTGCATGTGTATAAGCAGACCAACTGTTTTAATAAATTTAACCCAAACCATTTTACTCTAGTGATTCAGTTAGTCACTTCCAGTTCTGGCAGAACCTTAGAAGATCATTACAGATATAAGTTTGAAACTAATAAAGCATGAAAGTGCCACCTAAGGAGCTTTCTGCTTGATTCAGTATCAGAAAACAGAATGTCCTAAGAATCAGCTCATGGCATTTGTGGTGTCTCCTGATATTTATCTGGATTAATCTTTAGAGCCTGGGAAAGATAGATGTGAAGAAATGAGAAACAATTAATTCCAGTTAAGATGGGCAAGTTTTTGCTCTAGCCAGTTTTCTCAGTGGTTAGAGAGTCAGCCCACGGACTGAAGGGTCACAACCTCGGTTTTGGTCAAGAGCATGTACCTCAGTTAGAGGTTCCATCCCAGGCCCCGGTCAGGGCATGTGCAGGAGGTAACCGATGGATGTGCTCTCTCATATCAATGTTTCTCTCTCTGTATCTCTCCCTCCCTTCAAAAAATATCCTCGGGTGAGGATTTTTTTTAAAAGGATGGGCAAGTTGATAGATATGTTCATATACTTACATAAGTACAAGATATAGCAATTATTCAGAAAGGGGTGGCAAAACTGTAATTCTCTTAATGCCTCTACATTTATTGGCTTCCTTAAAGCGCGCGCGCACACACACACACACACACACATTTACTTCTCATTAAGCCTGTGGAATATTCTGATGGGGAAAATCCATGTTCTTGCGATCCTGAGCCATGGCTCTTACTCTTCAAGGCATAAATTATTTTCATTGGACAATCAGAACTATTTAACAAAAACAGATGAACAAAATCCCTCCAAACACCCTAATTAAACAGGGGCCAGGAACACTTTATCTTAAAATTTAAAGAGGCAGGAGAGTACTGGCATGACAGCCGAGCAACATCAGAGACAAACAAGACACAAGAACTCAGCCTGGATCGAGAATCCACCATGAAGTATGGCCACACAAAAGGCTGCAGGCATCCTCTGGCCTGTGTTCCAGACAGAGGATCTGAGGATTTAGCTTTGGTCTTCCCCAATGCTTGCCTCTCTTTGAGGCAGAAGAAGGTGTCAAGGTATGTCTACTGTCCTTAAACCACTGCTCAGAAGAGAAGCCTTCAAAGACTTGACATACCACAGTGACCAAATGAGGGTGCTGCCTGTATAAATTATGGGCACATGAGGTTTGCCTCTTAAACTAGTCATTTTATTGCATGGGTCGATTCATGTAAGCACCACTGCCATCAAAACACAGAACTGTTGTATCATCAGAAAAAGCTCCCTCATGCTCTCCCTTCATAGTCACACACATCCCCTCTCACTGCCACATCCCTAATCCCTGGAAACCACTAATCTGTTCTCCATCCCTATAATTTTGTTATTTCTAGAATGCTACAGAAATGATATCATACAGTATGTGACCTTTCGTGATTGGATTTTTTTTCACTCAGCATAATGCCTTTGAGATCCATACAGAGTGCTGTATATATCAATAGTTTGCTGCATTTTATTGGTAAGTAGTATCCCATGGTATGGATGTTCATTTAACCATCCACTTATTGTAGGACATTTTTCCAGTTTGAGGCTATTACAAATAAAGTTGCTATGAATAATCACATACAGGTTTTTGTGTGAACATAAGTTTTCATTTCTCTGGGATAAATCCTCAGGAATAAAACTGCTGGGTCCTATGGGAATTTCAACTTTAGTTTTATAAGAAACTGAGGAACTCTTTTTCAGAATGGCTCTGCCATTTTCCATTCCCACTGGCAATGTATGACAGTTCCAGATTTTAAAACAAAAATGAATCACTGATGATGAGTCAACTATAGTCCCTGAGTGGGCACGGAACACAGTAATAAGCAATCTGGGAGAAGTAAAAAACTAGAAAATTATGCAGGTAAATTAACACAGAGATCCCCATACTTTAAGAAATACTGGCAAAAAATCATACTCCTTACATAATTTAAGGCCTTTCTACCTATCAAGAGAAACTAAAACTTTAAACCAAGCAATAACATTATTAAAAGGTCAACCAGCAAGAAATCTGTTTGTCGTGGGAATTCTTTCCATAGTTTCCATGAAGTAATTGGTACAGGGACACCAGACCACTTTGTGGCATTACCTTATATACCACACACACGTGTACTATTATGAGCAATAGTTTGGAATGTGTTTACAGTATGATATATTTCATTTTTCAACTATGCAAAGCTTTTGTTTTTATGATCATTTGCCCCAAGAATGTCATTATGTTGTTATCTGTGGATAATTTATGACTATTTTTAAGCTTGAAAAAAAAAGAAATACTGGCAAAAATCTCTTACCTTCTTCAAACTGTATCCAGCATGGAAAATAATTGGAGGCAGCAGAATGTTGAAAAAGACCTCTGGGTCAAACGTTACCTAAAAGTTTAAAAGGAAAAAAGCTCATTTTTACTTTAATACCAATTGGTGCTATGATGTTTGCTTAATATTTTAAGCCACTGGCTAAAGTGTGAATATTTAAAGCACGTGACATAAATGTGAAAAAGCTCATCACAGAAGAGAAGCCACAGCTGCCCTGTGGGCTGACGTGTTCTTGTCCACATAGCACTTCTGAGTTCTACTCTTGCTCTGCTGTTTAATACATATTACTATACGATAGTACAGTGCAATTTTGAGACCTCATACAAAGCTTTTGGTCAATGTTTTTAAACAAGAAAGAAAACATCTTGATTTTTAGCAAACCTTTATGAAGGCTCAACTGCAATAAAAGATGCAGTCATCATTCTTATTAATTTTCTGGACCCTCTCACAGAATCATTTATAGACATAATGCTACCAAATTTAAGTCTCTTTTGAGTGGCCAGCCTTCTGTGACACATGATGTAGCCTAGATCAGTCTCCAGTGATGCTAATGGTTTCCTAAACATCAACATAAATTCAGCAGTTCTAAGGGGACTAACATTACCTGTAGGTTTGTTACAGGGAAATCACTGTGAAATTATTAGACATCAAAGTCTTATCACATCCAGAAAACATAACCATTCTATAAACTTCCTAACTCTTTAAAAAAATTGTTCATTTTAGTAGATCATTTGGCTCTTATTTCAATTAATTGTTAAATCTTCATTATAATTATTAAAACCAAAGTTAGCATTTCTCTTTAGAAACGGGAAATGTTAACCAGTCTAATTACAAAGAGAATGGTTCTCTCAAAATTATGTTTTAGTCTATCTTCTCGCTAAAGGTAAGAGTAGTCTGAAAAGCGGGGAAGTCATCACACCCAGTAATGCATGAAGCAGCACAAGAGTTTCTTGACTCCCACACCATCCCATGCAGGCTTATGAAGGGCTGAAAGAAAAGAGCACATTAGAACTGCCATTTGGGACAAGGAGAAGATGGGCATATTGAATGCTCCAGGTTGAGAATAATTTTCTTTAAGGATTAGGGTAGATCTTGAGATCAATAACAATTTAATTTTTGGAGCACAGGCTATACTCTGTGTTTGACTGCAAGCCTTCACACACATTAGCCTTATTCCATATTACAAGGAGCTCCCACGAGTTGTATCCCCCAGACTTTATCCAGAAGCCTTCCTGCTGATAAGCCCAGGTCTATAAGGTACTAGAATATATGAGGATAAATACACATCTTTTGCATGTGCTGGAAATCACCCAAGTAAGGAGATACAGAATCCTTTTTCCTGTGGAATATTTTAGCTAGCCCCAACATCAAATGAAAACCAATGTTTGGATTCAAATTCTAAGAAATATCCTTCCTCTGAAGAATAAGCCATTGGCATCAATCACCAATGAGAGGGAATTCTCAATCAATATTTATAGAATATGGCCAAAGAATCATGAAGAACTAAGAATTATACTTCTGAATTCTGAATAAACAAGCTGAAAGTGAAACCAATCTTAAGAAAGAAACAACCTCATCCCTAAACCATAATAAAAGACATAGTAAAGAAAAGATGGGGATTGGAGAGACCAGCTGAATGGGGATGTACAAACCCACCGCACCATCAGTGTCCCAAGTCAGCCACTGAACCTCGCAAAGCTGTAAGGCTCAAGTTCAAATATGGTTCTTTCTTCTCTTCATTATAACCCCAAAGCTTCCCAGGAAAATGGAGAGGCAGGAATGCCACCTATGCTCCAGGAGTTTAAAAGGGTTTCTCTTCATAAGATCAAGACAAAACTGGAAGTCAAAAACCACATTAGACAATAACCACTGAGTGTCCCCAGCTCACCTTCCTCAGCATGTCATTCTGCTCTACACTGTTGAGCTTGCCGGGGCTGATTTCTCCTTTCAGGGTGTATTCAAAGAACTTCCCACTGACATTGACTAATAATGTGCTGAAGGCCCTGTCTTCCTGAGTGCAGCTGAGGGACTTGTCATGGCCACTGGTGGCAGGGGTGCCGTACCTCAGGATCACCCCGACGATGAGTCCTGAAACAGAGTGGGGAAATAAACACACATGAGGCCTGTGAAAGGACAGAGAATGCATGGAAATAATGGCATGGGTGATTTACAACAACTAAGCAACTCAGAAGTCATCTTAAAGCTCAGGTACAGGGTATGTATTTTAGGAGCAACTGCACAATCCTTTAAAAGTGTTAACCTTACATATGTAATACCCTTTGTAATGCTTTAAGCAATAAAAAAATAAAAAATAAAAAAAAATAAAAGTGTTAACCATCCCTCAGCCACCAGGAGGACAAGGTAGGACAGTATCTCATGGTTATTATGGCGATGAGTACTTTTTAACAACTGATCGCATGTCATTTCTCAGGCTTTTAGTGAAGGAAGATGGGATGATAAGAAGCAATTATTTTTCTGCCAAGGGTAGAACCTCTGAGCTCTTTGCTTTGCACCAGCAACAGCCCTCAGGCCAGTCCGGCTGCCATCTGCCCACAAGGACCGGGCTGCACTGTAGGAATTTCTAGTTGTAACAAATGCAATATGCTTTGCCACATACCAGAGGAAGAAGATAAAAAGAAATGTTTTGTTTAGGTCATTTCAAGGACTAGGTATCACGGAAAAAGTAATTACATCCCTTGGGAAGCTAAACACCACAGTGCACATTTTTGCAGTTATGATCCAGGGACTGTGCAGTCAACTTCCAGGGCCTGTGGCTATGATATGGATAACATAATGACCTGCAAGTCTTTAAAGCTCATTTCTCCTTAGTAAGGTTTTTCCATTAGGAATCCCCCCCCCCCAATAAAGTCGCATATAAGCATTCAATTCCATGAGTGAGAAAGGAATGTTGTTCCCCTGATCTTGGACATGAGTCACACATGCCCAAGGAAAAGTGAGTGAAATGTGAAAAAAAACCCACACACCACAAATAACCACTACTTTCTACATTTCTCTCTTAGGAGGAAAAATTCAGATATCTCTCTATATTCAGTTCTTTGCTAGCAATAATAAAAAGATAGAATGGTAAAATGTTCCCCTATGCCATTTTGCCATTGAAGGAGAAAGTTACATGAGAAAAAGGTAAGCGATGTTTGCATATTCTATGCATATGTTTATATTGTCTCTTATCACCAAGATATATGAGAATTCACAAGGCATTGTTGAATAAACAATATACAAAATCTAGGAAAACCTTAGAGTTCTTTAAGCCAAACTCTGTCTCAGTATTACATCATCATCATCATCATCATTATTGACTTGTATTAATAGATACTTGCAGTTTGCTGCCTTTTGTGAAAAAAGTTGTAAAATTGTATTCATATTAAAAATCAGGTTCTTAATAATATCAACTTATCATGAAATAATTTTAAAACCTTTAAAGGAATATAAAATACACCAGACTTTTTAATCAACATGTTGGTCAATACCAAAAAGAGTTGTCATTAGAGAAAAACAATAAAAACCCCATAATGCATGGATTTAAAAAGCTGTGGTACATCTACACAATGGAATACTATGCAGCTATAAAAAAGAAGGTTCTCTTACCCTTTGAGACAGCTTGGAGGGATCTGGAGAGTATTATGCTAAGCGAAATAAGTCAGTCAGAGAAAGACAAGAATCATGTGATCCCACTCATATGTGGAATGTAATGAACAAAATAAACTGACGAACAAAATAGATCCAGAGACATAGAAACATGGAACAGCCTGATGAATCTCAGAGGAAAGGCAGGGATAAATGCATGGGAGCAAAGAGATTAACGAAAGAATTTGTATGCATATATGCATAACCCATGGACACAGACAATAGGGTGGTGAAGGCCTGAGGGGGGTTGTGGGAGTGGGAGGGAGAGGGCAATGGGGAAAAAGGGGGCACCTGTAATACTTTCAACAATAAAGGTAAATTTTTAAAAAAGAAGATAGTGAATTCCAAAGCTGCAAAAATTCAAGACTTTCTCAATTTAAAAAAAAATCAATACTGTTTTGATTTGTGGGTATGAATTACACATGGTCTGAATTAGTCTGTAACTTGCTTTTCTTCACTCCACAATATGCTTGTGAGCATCATCCATATTGACACGTGGCTTTGGTTCATGTGGTCTCAGCACTGCGATGCACTTCAACATATAGATATCTTCTCCTTCTGCTTCTCTATCCCAACTTCCCGAACAATTACTTCAGATTCATCCTTTGGTTCACCAATTCTCTCTTCAATACTTTACCCTACTGGTTGAGTTTGTAATTTCAATGATTAATTTCTTGAAATTATATTGGGCTCTTTCCCTAATATGCCTGGCTTTTTGTTTGTTAACAGAACCTGAAGTAAGAGTTGAATATATTTACAACCCTCAGCTCCACTCTCTGTGGCTGTAGCTGACTTATTCCCATGTACTTCATGGGATGGATAACAACACATTATTATAAAAGGCCTAAATGTCCCTTCCAAAGAGTACTGGCTCAATAAATTGTGGTCCCCTCACATAACAGAGTCTGTAGCCATTATATTAAAAAGAATGCAGCAACACTACTTCCAGTACATGAAGTGGGGGGAAAAGCAAGGTGCAGAACAAGTTGTATAGCATTTACCTTTTGCCTGGGGAACAAAGAAAATCGATCTCAGGTTTATAAATGCAGCAAAACTTTGTGGAAAGATTTACCCAAGAAAGTGCAACAGTGGCTGTCTCTAGGGAGAGGACTTTCATGGCTGGGGGTCAGAGGAAAGACAGGACTTAATTTGCATTGTTGAGCCATTTTAGTTTTATACCATGTGCATAGATAGATAGATAGATAGATAGATGGTGTCCCAAAATTCACGCAAGAAGTAATTTTGATAGAAAACACAGGTTTATAATTAAAAATTGTAAATTTTTTATTGATTCATAAAGTATACAGTATAGGGTTATGTATGGAATAGCACATCAGGTAAATGGCCTCCACGGCTTTGCTGGCACATACGCATTGGTCTTCATTGTCCCTGCTCCTGGGCCATAATTGGTACTTGGTAATGCTTATCAAATTGAAGGGATTGAAATCAAAGGGCAACAGATATTAGAATCTGATTCAATAAACCAAGTAAAATTAGGCTTTTATTTTTGTTGTTGTTGTTAATGCTCACGCAAAATTCAAATCTTGTGTGAATTTTGGGACACCCAATACATATATACATATATACATATATACATATATACATATACACACATATATATATATATATATATATATATATATATATATATATATCCTATTGAAAATAAAACTGATAGCCCAGCCAGTGTGGCTCCATGGTTGAGCATCGACCTATGAACCAGGAGGTCACAGTTGGATACCTGGTCAAAGGCACATGCCTGGGTTACAGGCTCGATCCCCAATGGGGGGCATGCAGGAAGCAGCTGATCCATGATTTCTCTCATCATTGATGTTTCTCTCTCTCCCTCTCCCTTCCTCTCTGAAATCAATAAATATATGCTTTATAAAAAAATTTTTAAAAAAGAACTGATAGCTAAGTACTGAAGCCAGGTCACTTCCTACCTCCCTGCTCTTGGTACTCATTGTCAGGTCTGTCTCCCAGTCCCTACTCTCTCTCCTGCTCCCGCCTCTACCCCCACAATCAACCTGGTCGGTTCCTATTCACCTGCAGTACTCAGCTGAGTCATTGAACCACTCCTTTGTCATTTAATCACTCCTTCCTCTGTGCTGCAGTGCCCACACAACTGTTATTGTGTGTCCTCCCCACGAGACTGCAGGCTCCACTGGCCCCAGCACAATGTCTGGAACATGCTCATTACTCAATTAATGGTTGCTGAATGAAATCATGAAAATAAAAAAACTATAATCCAACTAAAAATCATATTAACAGATTATACTCATATGGAAGTGTTAGTTCCCTAAATTGTGAACATAATGCCTTCCCCCTCCCCATTTATGTCTGGGTTTTGGCAGGCAAGAAAACAGTATCTGGAAAGATCAGAGCTTTGTGTTTTTGATGCAATTCGTTTGAGTCATGAAACTGGTGTCTACGAAGTATCCAAAGTCAATCATCAGAGTCAACGTTAACGACATGAAAAGAAACACACCACATACCCAGCAAAATCTTTTACATGTTTATGAGGACAGAATACAATATAATTGCTCACTGGTTTTAACTCGGCTCAGCTCAGCTCAAAATCATATCATATTTAACAGCCTACTTGATAAAACAAAGCACAGGGTGGAGAAGCTATAATCCAAAATCTGTTGTTAATCCTTCTAAGTCCACGAGTTGGTACCAAACACATTTCCTCTGCCTTGCAGGAGGGCAGGGCTCTTAGCTGCCTGCTGAGGAGACTGTGCTGGCCGGGTCACAGCACCTGCCCTGAGCTTCCATACAAACACCCCTGCCCTTCCAGGGAACACGTAAGTAACAAAAAAGCCAGTCAGATCGTGACAAGCACCACAAAACAGAGGCATAAAAAGATGGCATAGCCCAGCTGGTGTGGCTCAGTGGTTGAGAGTCGACCTAGGAACCAGGAGGTCACGGTTGACTCCGTCAGGGCACATGCCCAGGTTGCAGGCTTGATCCCAGAGGGGGGCGTGCAGGAGGCAGCCAATCAATGATTCTCTCTCATCATTGGCCTTTCAATCTCTCTCTCCCTCTCCCTTCCTCTCTGAAATCAATATATATATATATATATAATCAATATATACATGGTGGCATAGCCCAGCCAGAGTGTCTCCTTTGTTGAGAATCGTCCCCTGCACTGAAGGGTTGCTGGTTCCATTCCAGGTCAGGGCACAAGCCTGGTTTTCAGGTTTGAGCCCGTCAGGGCGAATGCTGAAGGCAACTTGCTGATTTCTTGCTCGCTCTCACTCTCTGTGTCTCTTTCTCTCTCTGTCTTTTTCTCTTCCTCCCTCCCTCCCTCCCTTCCTCTCTCTAAGCATGTTCTTGGGTGAGGATTAAAACTGTAAAACATTTGAAAAGGTGCCATAGTGAAGAAGAGAATGAATAATTTTTCAAGTGAAAAAGTAGCTGAAGAAAACTTCACAGAAAAGGTGACTCCTCAGTTGTGTCTTTCAAGATGAGTCAGACTTATGGATGAAAGAAGAGGGGGTGTGAATTATATTTCAGATAAAGCTGTCAGCATGAGGTGGGAAAGTGAGCATTCACCACAGCAGCGCGGCTGGAACATACCCCATGTTGGGAGTAAGGGGGAGGGTGGAGACCAAGTGTCAAGGAGCGAGGCTGATACAGGGAAGATGATGAGCCATCTCTTTAAGCCAAGCTCCTGAGAGCAGATATTTCCCACAGGAAACAAGAGGTCACAGAGACTCCTGGGCTAAGAAGGAACATAATCAGGCCTAATTTTTAATTAATTTATTTTTTTAAAAAATCGAGACCACAACCCAGGCATGTGCCCTTGACTGGAATTGAACCTGGGATCATTTAGTCTGTAGGCTGACACTCTATCCACTGAGCCAAACAGCTAGGGCAGGCCTGACTTTTAGAAGATACTATAGCAGCAGTACAGAGAATTAATTGTAGGAGAGAGAGGCTACAAGTACAAGAACTTTATCAAGCTTTCCTAAAAGCATCACGCCTCTCAGGAGAAAAAAAAATCAAAATTATTCCTCCAGTTAAGTAGATCTCTACATTATCTATTGTGGATAAAAAAAGGTTTCTAGGGAAAGTGACGTCACAGCATCTGATCATAAATTCCTAATTGTGCAGGCCATGATGTATAGTTACGTCCCAGACACATAACTTTGTTAGTAAAAGGTTTATCTTTGCCTTAAGCCAGGCCTGTCCATTGTTTCCGTGTATCTACATTAATATGCCTCTGAAATGCCTCTTTTTTGAAGCTAACCACCCTCATGAGAGCGTGTAATTTTGTTAACAACCCTGTAATCCAATCCCCACCTTGCTTTCTCCCACCTCCGTGTAATCTTCCTTACTTCCCTCAATTTCAAATGTGCAAAAGAAATTGTAAAACTCATTCTTGGAAGCACTTGAGATCTTGCTTCCTGGCAATGTTGTAAGTTTGGCTCAAATAAATTTTTCTAAAATTTCTCTGCAGGTTTCTTACATCAGCATGATCTTCTTCCACCTCTTTCTTTTGTTCAAGCACTGGTTATCATTCAGGTTCACACAACTAGAACCCAGCATGCTCTGAAAAGTTACTCAATCAAACCTGCAGATTAAGACAGATTAACCAAATAGGGTTGCAGGGACCTTATTTGCATTCTAAATCAAACTAAAAAAAGTCAATTGGGGAAATGTGAACTCAATGGATATTTTAACAAATCCAGTGTGTCCAGAAAATGTATACACACTTTGAATAATTATTAATTCCAATGGCTTAAATCTGAAAAGAAACAATGGAATTAACATATTGTTTGCGGGTAGTTTTTATCGCACGCTAACAGGTGGCTCTACTACTTACAGTCAACGTAAAATGTATAAATACGTTTCCCGCATACAATGTGTTAATTATTCAAAGCGTATATACAGTTTTGGGACACCCTTTATTATGAAATTGCTATTATTGTTAAGGACTAATCAGGTATTATGGCTATAATTTTCAAAGATTCCTGATCTTTTGCAGATAAATACTGAAATATCTCTATATATAAAAGCCTAAGCAACTGTTACAACCGAACAACTGGAACGACCAGAATGCCCTGTCTACCGGTCGCTATGATGTGCACTGATCACCAGGGGGCAGATACTCAAAGCAGGAGCTGCCCCCTGGTGGTCAGTGCGCTCCCACAGCAGGAGGGCTGCTCAGCCAGAAGCCAGGCTCACAGCTGGCAAGCACAGCTGCCACTACAGGAGCCTCTCCTGCCTCCATGGCAACGCTACCAAGCGGTGGTGGCGGCAGGCGCAGCGGGGCCAGGATGAGCAACAGTGGAGCTGCACCAGGCCCCATCTGGGGCTCCTCCCTGGCCGCCTGCAGCTTCAGCACTGCTACATCGCTCAGGGGGATGTCAGACTACTGGTTTCGGACCAATCCCCGCAGGCGAGGGGTCCCGGATTGTGAGAGGGTGCAGGCCAGGCTGAGGGACCCCACCCATGCACGAATCCATGCAACTGGGCCTCTAGTTTACAAATAAAATTTGAGGTTTTCTGTCATGGGAAGGGGTAGCTGTGGCAGGTACAGCTAAAGCAAGATTGACTATAAGCTGGTAATTAACAAAGCTGGGTAATGGGTACATGGAGTTTGATTTATTATACTTCTTTGTGTATGTGTGTGTGTGTGTGTTTCATACCACAAAGCAATTCTCTGACACCAGCTGGGTATCCTATAATTCAATTCAATTCTGATACTACCTGGAGACAACTTCAGATCCCACAAATTAAGGGCTCAGGCCCACAAGACTGTCCATCTCACCCCACCCTTGACTTCAGAGGCCAATCACAAATCCAGATTGTCAACTGTGTTTCTGACCAACCAGCTATAGATCAGAGGTCCCAAGAACCCCTTCCTTGGGTTCAAGTAATTTGCTAGAATGACTCAGGATTCAGAGACATTTTATTTAATAGATCACCAGTCTATTATAAAAGGATAAAACTAAGGAACAGCTAGATCAGTGGTTCTCAACCTTCTGGCCCTTTAAATACAGTTCCTCATGTTGTGACCCAACCATAAAATTATTTTTGTTGCTACCTCATAACTGTAATGTTGCTACTGTGATGAATCGCCATGTAAATATCTGATATGCAGGATGGTCTTAGGTGACCCCTGTGAAAGGGTTGTTTGACCGCCAAAAGGGTCGCGACCCACAGTCTGAGAACCGCTGAGCTAGACAGAAGAGATGCTTAAGGCACGGTATGGAGAAAGGGCATGAAGATTCCATGTCCTCTCTGAGCTCGACACTCCCAGCACGTCCACGTGTTCACCAACCTCTACAACCTCATCATTTTGGGTTTTTATGGAGGCTTAATTACATAAGCATAAATGGTTAAATTGTTGGCCAATGGTGGCCTAACTGAATTTCTAGCCTCTTTCCCCTCTCCGGAGGTCAGGGGGATGGGACAAAAAGTTCCAGTCCTCTAATCACACAGTTGGTTCCCCTGGCAACAAGCCCTCATCCTGAGGTGCTTTCCAAAAGTCACCTTACTACATAAACTCATATGTGGTTGAAAGGG
This sequence comes from Myotis lucifugus, assembly GCF_000147115.1. Lineage (NCBI taxonomy): Eukaryota > Metazoa > Chordata > Mammalia > Chiroptera > Vespertilionidae > Myotis > Myotis lucifugus. Next base: position 4,967,437 of record NW_005871124.1, read on the forward strand.
GACTGTAATGAATATTAAGACACCTTTATTGCTCTTATCAAGGGAATTGCAAACCTTGTCACAGAATTTTCAAATCTGTGACTAAATACATATTTCTCAGGAAAACCACAATATCACAACACTATTGTCTCAACTTACATGTCTTTGAAATTTTCCATAATAAAAAATTTTCTTAAAGACATCCATCCAGCCCAACCAGTGTGACTCAGTAGTTGAACACTGATTCCCTGTCAGGGCACGTGCCCAGGTTGTGGGCTCGATCCTCAGTAGGGGGCATGCAGGAGGAAGCCGATCCATGATTCTCTCTCATCACTGATATTTCTATCTCCCCCTCTCCATTCCTCTCTGAAATCAATAAAAATATATTATATAAAAAAGAAACCCCCATCTGTAAACTCTGGGAACGCTGACTGAGTACAGGAACTTGCTTACATTGTTGACGATGACCCCTGACGTCACTCTTCACAAAAATCCCTACCTCACGCCCCACCCCACAGAATCCACAGGAACCTGTGATCCAACTCTCAACATGAACCTCAGTCTTGAACTTACATGGAAAATCCTTTCCTGAACCTGTGGTGGAGCGCCTGTCCTGACCCCCTAACTTTAAGTCCAGATCTCATCCTATACAGGCACCTACAGCCTCACCTGGCACAGGACCCCCCCTGCCCAGACACTGTACAGGGCTTGCTGTCCTAACCCTGTCCTGGCTCCATGGCCCTGACCCTCCACAGGAAGCCTAGCCTATAACAGTGCTGGAGCCTATAGCCAGATTCTGCAGAAACCTTTCCCTGACTTCCAACAGAAATCCGTAACTTGGCCCGTTTCGGGAATCTCTGACCTGATCTTTCATAGGAACCCCTAAACTTGCCCTCTGGAAACACCCTCCTGACCCTGTATAGGAAGCCCTGATGTGACTCTCTCTCTGACAGCCTTGGTCTGGAAGCCTTGCCCTCACCTTGTACAGGAGCCACTGTCCTGACTGTGGCTAGTGGCTACCACATGATACAGCGTAGCTCTGGGGAGTCTACAGAATCCTGGAGCAGGCACTGCTATAGGCTTTTCAACTCTGTTCTCCTTTCTTCCTCACTCACTTTCCCAGCCTCCCTTGCAATGACAGGTGGACATGTGACAGTTCTGATCAATGGAGAGAGCACAATGACTTACACAACTTCCAGGCCTGGCCCATAGGAACCTCTCATGGGTCCTTTAATGAGCCCTGGCTGGTGTTCTCAGTGGTTAGAGCATGGGCTTGTGCACTGAAGGGTCTCGGGTTTGATTCCCAGACAAGGGCATGCACCTGGGTTTAGGTTCGATCCCCAGCCCCAGTTGGAGCATATGCAGGCAGCTGCTGCACTGGCTTTTCTGGCAGGGTTCCATGTTACTGGGGTTGCCATGGAGACCCTTAGCTAGTGTAGAACCCAACAAAGAGGCCATCTTAGAAATGGCCGGAAGCCCTCACGAGGCTTTGTGGATCACGTTCCCTGTGTATGTGCAGACCTGGGAATATACATCCCCAGACTGCCTTATTGGGACTGAATATGGTAAGTAGGTGGGGGTGGCCCTAGTTGAGTGGCCCATGGGGCTCCACACAGTTATGCTCAAAGCCCATTGGGAAAAGGCTGCAGGTGACTGCAGCTGCCAGAGTGGCCAGTGGGGCTCAGACCCAGGAGTCACCCAATGGCCAGCAGCTGCTCTGGCAACCTATGGGAAGGTGGGAAGCTTGGCCACCATGTGGGGCTGTTGGGAATCACTGCACCCTGAAAGCAGGATGGCTTCAGACCTTCTGTTCCCTTCTTTCTTCCTTCCCATACCCATCCACACCCCAAACAGCCTTCCAGGTGAATTCATGCCTCTTCTGTCTGGAGGGGACCCTAAGAGGCTCACCATACACCAGCTGGGCCTATGGCAACACGGGGCTCTACCATCCCACAACTGTGAGCCCCCCCTGGGACTACACCCCTCCCCAGGCCTCAGAAGATTCCTATGGGAGAGGCACCTTCCCAGAGAACTTCAGGACAGAGCGACTGAGTCCGGACCTGTTGGCACTGGGACCTGCAGTGCCTTCCTCCATCCCTGTCCCCAGCAGTGCCTACGGGCCCCCCGACTTTCCCAGGAGCTTCTTTCCTCCAATCAGAAGCCCCCCCAATCCAACGGTCTATTCTTCCCCCAACCTTCCTGGAACCCTGCCCCTGTCCACCTGTGGTGAGGTTCCCCCAAAGGGACAGGGAGGTTGAGGAGGGGGATGGGGTCCAAGGCAAAGCTGGGCTGAGCCTGGTCCCTCTTGCCCCCTTTCCACCACACCAGAGGGCAGGGAGTATAGGTACTGCAGAGCAAGAGCCACTCCACATTGCTGGCTGTGCAATGCCGATGGTCAGATGATGAAAAGGCAGAACAAGTCCCAAAGGCGCCGGGTAAGAGCCCAGGCCGGCCTCCCCTCACCCAGGTACTCTGTTCTCACTCTGCGCAGGGATCTCTGTCCTCACACTCTATGAGAACCCACATCCCCCCTCCCTGCCCCATCCATTCAGGGACCCAGCTCTGTGCAGGAGTGTCTACCCTCAGCCCACCCTCAGGCTGCAAGCAGGCACGCCGTCCACTCCCTGCACAGCAGTTTTCATTCTTGGCTACACACTGGGATCACTGAGGGGCCTTCCCTAGATGGGTTGATTTACTTGGTCTGGGGCGCTGGCTGGGTATCAGGATTGTTTTCGACTCCCCAAGGGAGTCCAATGTCCGCCAACGCTGAGAACCACTGATGAAGCCCCCCACGCCATTTGGAAAGCCCAGGGACAGGAGGCCATGTCCTCACCCCTTAGAGAACCCTCAGTCTACGCCTTGTCCAGGAAGCCCTGCCTGCACCCTGACCCTCACCTCCTGGGTCCTCCACCTCCCCCCCCCCAGTGCACTGACCCTCACATTCTTGCTGCCCCCAGAAGGTCAGCAAGCGGGCAGGTGCCCAGTGCTCCAACTGCCAGACAACCATCACGTCAGTGTGGCGGCTGAATGCCAATAGAGACCCCGTGTGCAATGCCTGCGGCATTTACTACAAGCGACACCAGGTGTGCCCTGCCTCGTGGAGACTCCCCTCTGCACCCCAATCCCACTAACCTGGCCTTCCTTCTCCTTTTCCTTTCCTGTATTCTTCCAAACTCCCTTCCTCTCTTCTCCCTGTTATTCTCCTCCCTCCTCCTTCCCTCATCCCTCTCTTCTCTGCACCTTCATCTCCTCCCTGCCTTTCTTTTCCCTCCTGCTCCCTTCTCTCTCCTCCATTTCTCATCTCCTTCCCCCTCCCCTCCAGCCATCAGCTAGTCCTGTGGCTAGAGGCTCCCTGGCTTAGGGCCTCACAAGCTCATGATTCCTTAGGGCATTACCTGTGCCACAGCTGGGGTCTGCTCCCCTAGTCCTTGACCCAGTTCCCGACTCTTAAGGAGTGGGGTGGAAAGGGTGGAGACACAGAGGCAAAAGTCTGAGGTTGGTGAACACTCATGGCCTCTCTTTCATCAGGTGAACCGGCCACTGACCATGCGGACCGATGTCATAAAGACTAGAAAACCCAGGGCATCACAGAAAGGAAAGAAGCCAGTGTCGAGTCTGGCAGGCACAGGACCAGCTGATGCTCCGGCTGGTGGCTTCATGGTGGTGGCTGGGGGCAGCGATGGTGGGAATTGTGGGGAAGTGGCCTCAGGCTTGACACTGGGCCCACCTGGTACTGCCCATCTGTACCAAGGCCCCGGCCCCGAGGTGCTGTCAGGGCCTGTCAGCCACCTCATGCCTTTCCCCGGGCCCCTGTTGGGTTCGCCCACAGGCTCCTTCCCCACAGGCCCCATGCCTCCCACCAGCACTGTGGAGGCGCCACTCAGCTCATGAGGACACAGAGCATGGCCTCAGAGCAGGGGTGGGGTCCCTCTCCGCGTGGAGCCAGAAGTTTCTACAACCCAACCCTCTGGGCCCCCCATACCCCTTGGTCTGGGGTCTGGACCATCAACGATTCGTAAAATAAAGTACCAAAGTCCTGAAGTTGGAGGTGTGAGTCTGAGTGGGACTGAATAAAGAGCCGTGGTAGGTGGGGTGTGCAACGGTGCCTGTGGTTCTCTGGTGATGGCGTGAGGCTGTGTGAGAGCACGTGTGACCCTTCATGATAGTGGGTTATGATGTGCAAGTATAAGAGTGTATTAGTATGTGAAACCGCGTGTGAGAGCCACCAGGGTGTATGATATGGCGTGTACATGCACACGTCATGGGCAGAGACAGTGTGTGGTGGCTGACTGCTCTGTGAGGTGGTGACCATGGGGGTGAGGTTGTGAGAGACGGTGTGCATGACACCAGACAACTGTGAGAAAGAGGGCACAAGTGACTGTATGAGAGGACGTGGGGGTATGTGTGTCACGGGGTGCGCTGAGGCAACATGTGAGGCTGTGCTCATGTGATTGTGCACCATGCAGGGTGGTTCTGAGACGGTGTGACAGCATGTGTACCGGGCACAGCCTTTGCTCAATAAACATTTCTGGGATGCTCAACAAGGACTGTGTAGGACGGTATGTGGAGACCTAGCAGTGTGACCTGAAGTACTGCGTGTCGGGAGGTCTTTGTGGGTCTGGCAAGGGCAGCACTTGTGTGCAAGCATGTGTCCGTGAGCGCATCGCATATCCTGTGCCCTGTCACAGTGCCTCTGGGTGGCTGACAGTGTGAGCAGCTCTGTACACTTGTTTGTGGAGGTATCAATATATATATAGGTGCAAGTTAGGGACCCACCTCCAAGGGACAGAAGACATGTTCAGGACAGGAATGGGAGGCAAGAGTGGGGCTGGAAAGGCAGCCAGCAAGAAGGGCAGAAGGCCAGTCTGGGACCATGGGGTTGTCCATGCACCTTCCTGTCACTCATCTCTTATCTCTCTCAGCCCAGCTTGGCCTGCAGCCCTGTGGGAAATGGTAGAGAAGGAGGGGGAGATTAAGAGGACAAAATAATCTCTAGGGGGGATATTTAGACCCCATAGGTGGTGAGCTCCCCACAGTGCCAACTCCCTCCCCAACGCACCCACTCACCTGGGTGAACTGCTCCCCCTAAAGTGGAATCTGTTCTTCCATGGAACAAACCCTCACATCGGAGCATGCGCGGAGCCAGGTGACATCCTAACCCAGGCAGGTTAAGTGGCTCTCCCAAGGCCACACAGCTGGTGGCACAGGGCTGAGCCAGGCTCCGTGGCGTAGCCTCCACACTGCCCAGAGGCTCCTAACCGAAAGCAGCACCGTTTCCTGAGCGCTCAAGGTTGTGGTCAACAACAGCTGGACTGCTCAGGTGCTTTTCTTCATGAACACCTGAAAAAATACTCTGGTCCGGCCGGTGTGGCTCAGTGGTTGAGCATCAACTCATGAACCAAGAGGTCACTGGTTCCATTCCCACTCAGGACACATATTCGGGTTGTGGGTTCCATCCCCAGGAGGGGGCGTCCAGGAGGCAACTGATCAATGATTCTCTCTCATCATTGATATTTCTATCTTTCTCTCCCTCTCCCTTCCTCTCTGAAATCAATAAAGATATATTTTTTAAAAAGTCAGCCACCCAACATGAAACTTTAAAGCTGTGATTCCAGCACAGTTTTCTCCCCCCCGCTCAACATCCCCCTAAAACCTCTAACTCAACAGGTCCAAGAGGTAGGTAACTCTCAGTCCACGCTGTAAACATTGTTTCTCTCCCCTGTGAGAACCAGATACCTGTGAGTCATCTCATCTCATTTATCCCCAAGGCTGCCATCTAGTTCTGCAGAGGAGCAACCATTCTTCTCACACGAACTCTTTTTAACAGCCTTCTAGCCTCCCTGCACCCATCCCACTCCTCAGCAGCCAACCTCAAAACCACATAAAGAACAGTAATTCCAAAATAAACTTCTCTGCCTAGCTTAAAGTCTTCTAGCTGAGGCAGGATAGTTAGTTGTTAGGAGAATTTTTGACAAGTGGAAAAAGGGAAACTGAGGCAAATGGTTAGACCTGGATTGGGTAAACTTTTTGACTCGAGGGCCACAATGGGTTCTTAAACTGGACCGGAGGCCGGAACAAAAGCATGGATGGAGTGTTTGTGTGAACTAATATAAATTCAAAGTAAACATCATTACATAAAAGGGTACGGTCTTTTTTTTTTTTAGTTTTGTTCATTTCAAACGGGCCGTATTTTGCCCACGGCTGGGTTAGACAAATAGGGCCAAACAAGTAAAGCAATTTACAGCCAGCTAGTAAATCCCAAGATCTTATCTTCCCTATCCAAGGACACTTGAGAGCAATCAGCTTACATCTCTGCTCCCTAACCAGAGATAGATAACAGAGACCCAGTCAGTGCCCAGCCAAACCCAAGAACAGATGAAGTCAGGGGAACAAATAACAAAAGACCCAATTAGACCAAACAAATCCGAGATAGATGCGAAGCTGACCAGAAAATGACTCTGGTGCCTCCATGAACTCATTTTGGTGCATCAACCTATTAAAGAACACACCGGGAAAACTGATGAATATTCTGCTGAAACCCTTTCCTGAGACCTCCCCTGAGATTCTCAGCTGCAAAAGGAAGATAAACGCCTTCAAGACAAAGGGCACCAGCCTGGGTCTCTCTCTAGAACAAGCCCATGCCTTATCTCAGGGGTGAATTTTTTATTCTTTCTCCTAAACCAGTGATGGCGAACCTATGACACGTGTGTCAGAGGTGACATGCGAACTCATTTTTTTGGTTGATTTTTCTTTGTTAAATGGCATTTGAATATATAAAATAAATATCAAAAATATAAGTCTTTGTTTTACTATGGTTTAAAATATCAAAAAATTTCTATATGTGACGGCACCAGAGTTAAGTTAGGGTTTTTCAAAATGCTGACACGCCGAGCTCAAAAGGTTCGCCATCACTGGCCTAAACACTCACTGTCCTCAGCTTTAATAAACGCTCTTAAAATCACCTGGACTTGTGTTGTGAAATCTTTCCTGCACTACCCACATAGTACAGGCTGGCTTGAGACAGACTCAGGTCCAGTCCCCGTCCAGTGACACAGTGACTCCTTACAATTCTTAGGACAAGAGCCTCCACTCCTCAGCACAGCACGGTCTGTTGATTTCTTTGTGTTTAGAAGGTCCTGCGGTTTTCCTTAAGACCATCTTAGTGAATGGAGCTCTCACAAAGGATATGAAACCCGTTAGAGCGAATTTTCTGACTAGTGAGCAGCATCCCAGTCACATCTGACGTCCACAGGCCCTAGAGCAGTGGTTGGCAAACTGCGGGGTCACGAGCCACATGCGGCTCTTTGGCCCCTGGAGTGTGGCTCTTCCACAAAATACCACGTGCGGGCACGCATGTACAGTGCGATTGAAACTTCGTGGCCTATGCGCAGAAGTCGGTATTTTGTGGAAGTGCTGGTATTTTGTGGAAGAGCCACACTCCAGGGGCCAAAGAGCCGCATGTGGCTCGAGAGCCGCAGTTTGCCGACCACTGCTAGGGGATCATCCAGCCATTACTGGAAAGCCCAGGTCCCCAGTCAGCCAGCACCCTCTCAGTTTCAGAAGAATGCCAAGGCCTACCTGCCTGCCCCCACAGGAGAAGGGACCCAAGGCTCACACACGGGGTGTCCCCAAAAATGTATACACACTGTAACAGCTGCTAGCTCAGTTTTGAAAATGAAACCCCTGTTAATGAACACCGGCTTTATAATTATTCAAAGTGTGTGTATACAGTTTTGGGGACACATTCACGGCGGCTGGCTGACTGAATAAGCAAAATGTGGCCCCAAAAAGGAATTGGCGTCTGAGACTGACCTATTTAAGGCTATCACTCAAATCCAATCAACTGGCCACCTCCTTAATAACAGCGCGGCAGCACCTAAGGCAAAGGAGTCCAAAGAGATATTAACCATGAAAGGAAGAGAAATGAAGCCATGAGAAAGGACAGACTTTCTGTTAAGAATAACAAAGAGGGACATATCACCTTTAGTAAAGGTACTCAAAATAGGTTAGCAAAATACAAGGGTAAGTATTTGGAGACTATGCCAGCCACTGGAAAGTAGAGCCCAAGATGTCTTTTTCCACCACCATGGAGTAGGACCTAGTCCAGTGATGGCGAACCTTTTGAGCTCAGCGTGTCAGCATTTTGAAAAACCCTAACTTAACTCTGGTGCCGTCACATATAGAAATTTTTTGATATTTGCAACCATAGTAAAACAAAGACTTATATTTTTGATATTTATTTTATATATTCAAATGCCATTTAACAAAGAAAAATCAACCAAAAAAATGAGTTTGCGTGTCACCTCTGACACGCGTGTCATAGGTTCGCCATCACTGGACTACGTTGTCTATTTCTTCCTTCCACATGCCTCTCAGTCACTCAGTCCCAAACTATAGTTTTTGTTTGCAGAGAGATGAAAAATGTCTCCCTGGACTCGAAGTACTGATACCAAGTAACACTGAACAGAACAAACAGTAGTAACCTAGGATCGGTTAGAGTGATCAATCTAATGACAGCACACACAATTGGAAACTCACCAGGTTACACATTCAACAAATATTTATTGAGCAGTTTACCACATGCCAGGCACTGGGAATACAGTGGTCAACAGAGTGAGAAAAATCCTAATCCTAATGCACATTCTAGTAGGGGAAATAACAATTTAAAAACAAGATATAGAGTCCTGGCCAGGTGGCTCAGTTGGTTGGAGCATCGTCCTGTACACCAAAAGGCTGCAGCTTCGATTCCCAGTCAGGGCACATACCTAGGCTGCAGGTTTGATCCCCAGTTGGGGTGAGTATGAGGGGTGGCCAATTGATGTCTCTCTCTCTCTCTATCTATCTCTATCTTTATCTCTCTTTCTCTCTCTCTCTCTCTCTCTCTCTCTCTCTCTCTATCTCCCTGTCTCTCCATTCCTCTCTCTCTAAAAATCAATAAAAACATACCCTTGTGTAAGGATTTAAAAAAAGATAAATAAATTACATAATACTTTAGAAGTACTATGGAGGAAAATAAAAGAGACAGGAGCACAGGTAGTGTTGTGTGTTGTGGAAGGTCCTGGAGTAGGACAATGGTGCAATAATACAGAGCAAGAAAAGAGGTTTCAATGAAAAGAAAATGTGGTAAACCATCATAAATACAGCAGGTTACCTGCTCATCTTCCTGCCATTATATTCTCTGCCAGTTATTTTTTCCATGTTTTAAAAACAAAATCTCGCCAAACCGGTTTGGCTCAGTGGATAGAGCGTCCGCCTGCGGACTGAAAGGTCCCAGGTTCGATTCCGGCCAAGGGCATGTACCTTGGTTGCAGGCACATCCCCAGTAGGAGGTGTGCAGGAGGCAGCTGGTTGTTGTTTCTCTCTCATCGATGTTTCTAACGCTCTATCCCTCTCCCTTCCTCTCTGTAAAAAATCAATAAAAAATATTTTTTTTAAAAAAAAATCTCCACATCTTGATTACTTCAAGTAACAAAAACCAATGTTCATCTCATCATGTGACAAATACATGTTGAGAACCCACTCTGTGTATCAGGCCCTGTAAAGCGCTAACCCTAACCCTAACCCGACCACATAAAGTGCACAGTGGTTCCTATCCCCTGAGAATCCATAATCCAATTGAAGGTAAATTGTAGAAAAGAAAAAAATAAGCACTGGTACAGAGTCTAGTGATCATCCTTTTAGTTTATTACAGCAGTGGGAGCTCACAGTTCCCAGTGAGTCATCAGGCAGTCGAATGCTGTGTGGGCAGGGAGGTCACTCACAATCTAGCGGGGTGCTGACAGCAATCTAATGTAACAGAAAGGAAAGATCCGCTGCAAAATGCACCGTGAACAAGTTGAATATGGTGATTAAGATCCGAATGAGGCTACAGAACAAAGAGAAGTAAAAGAAAACAAGGCTTTGGGCGTAGGTGGCTGGTCAGATGTGGATACCATTTACAGAAGTGAGAATGCCCAGTGGCAAAGCTGGCATTCAAAACGGAAGGTGCTATGTCGTCACCTAAACTGATTTCACGGCCAAGTACCTTCAGGGGGAAACAGCCCAAATGATGAGAACATTTGCTTCCAAGAAAGAGAATGGGACAAATTTCTGTCCACGGACAAAGGGAGACCTATTTTTCAGTTATCTTCTCCTGGAACTTTTGAATTCTGTACTATTGCATGTATTATCTTATTAAAAAATAATTTTTTCCAAGTAGCGAGTTTCAGAACTGTATTGGAGAAATGACATACAGGACAGGACATAAAGACCCGTAAGCCAGCTATGTGAAAATGATACCGGAAACCACAGATCAGAGACTAAAAGAAAGCTATCCGCACAAGGACTGGCCCCTCCCCATTTAAACAAGCTGAGTGAAAGCAGGGACAACTGGGCAGTCAGAAAAACCTCCTACATGACAGGAAAAACCCCATTCAAAAACACCACTAAAAGTATCATGGAATGCACCTGGAATAGGTGTGAGGACCCCCATAGATTTCAAGGCAAGAGAATGAAGGTTGTCTTCAGAGTAAGGCAGCAAAATTGCCATTATGTTAGATGTAACTGTCAAATTGTGGGAGTAAACTAGGGGCTTAGCTGTTTGTGTGCCCTGAAGAGCCTGGGAATCCCCAAACTGCAAGCGACCCACCTAGAATGCACCTGAAATTCATTTGGGGGAAATCCAGTCCACTCAATGGTATCCAGTTTGGAAAAAAAATACTGTGAAAGAGGAAGAAATGCAAACCTCCAAAACTCAGATGGTGAGATCATACATACAGCCACTGGCTTAAAGGACATAGTACCTTCCTTGGCCAACAGTGGGGAACGTATAAGGCTATCCCTACCAAGGAGATGGACCCATCAACCTTTTCTAGTCTAGGTATGAGCATATCATAACCAATTGCCTCTGTTCTTATTCTGTCCTAAGTAACCTTCTGATGACAACCTGGGATTCCCTGCTGCTTGTCTACACAGAGCAGATGCTCCACTCTGCTTCAACTTCCATCTGCTGTGCTTAAAGCCAACTCTCTTCTCCTACCTTAATAAAGTGGCACTGTGGTTGAGGTTTGGGCTCTCTGAGCCTGATTAACATGAGCCTAGTCCTGATCACTCAGGCTGCTGACATTGTGCTAAGTGAAATAAGCCAGTCAGAGAAAGATAAATATCACATGATCTCACTCATTTGTGGATTATAATGAACAACATAAACCGATGAACAAAAACAGATCTAGAGACAGAGAAGCATGGATCAGACCCTCAAACCTTAGAGGGAAGGTAGGGAGGGTGGGGGTAAGAGGGAGAGATCAACCAAAGGACTTGTATGCATGCAAATAAGCATAAGCGATGGA
>NW_005871124.1:4978842-5015672 GCF_000147115.1 Myotis lucifugus
GAGTGTGGGCCTCCCTCGCCTCTCACCCAGAATAGAAGCTCTATAAATGGATTGGACTTTTAAGCTAAATAGATGTCCGACAGGAGATGAGAGCACCTCTGGCAGGTGGGCAGGACAATGGGGGGATAAGGACACATTTGTAATACCTTAATTAATTAAAAAGAATACATTAAAAAAAACACTTCAGCTTATGGTCCAGCAATGTCATTGTCTACACTCTGGGCCCAGGTACATGCTAACAATGTGGCTCTTGTGGCCTGCAAGCCTTTTCCTGGCAGCATGCGTGCCACAGGCCTTAACATCAAACTGCAAAAGCGTCTGTTTTCCCAGTTCCGTTTCACAGCTCACCCCTGAAATTGCAACTATGGCTGTGTCCTCCAGGTCTGTTTTAAGGTTGACAGAGAGTACCAATATTTTCTGCTAGTCACTTCAAACAGGGGTGTAAACCACTGTTAAAAGCGATCAAAAAACACCTTGGCATAAAGCAATCACAAAAATCTCAAACATACGGACTCTTTATCATTCATTACTAAATTAACTGTCCTACTTGGCCTTGGCCGACTGAGCACTACACAGAAGAGAGAAAATCTCTTATGGCTTAGGGCATAAAAGGCAAGCTGTATTCTTCCCCTCCCAGTCCCATTCTCTCCCTTCTGCCTCTAAGACAGCGGTTCTCAACCTGTGGGTCGCGACCCCTTTGGCGGTCGAACGACCCTTTCACAGGGGTCACCTAAGACTATCCTGCATATCAGATATTTACATGACAATTCATAACAGTAGCAACATGACAGTTATGAAGTAGCAACGAAAATAATTTTATGGTTGGGTCACAACATGAGGAACTGTATTTAAAGGGCCAGAAGGTTGAGAACCACTGCTAAGACAACCATCACTCATTGTAGTCTATATCCAGTCCAAGGTTTAGTAAATATACATATCCAAAAATAAATAATATTCTTTTGCTTCGTATAACTTATATAAATAGTATCATGCAGAATTAGGAAACAGGGTTAGTTGCTGGAACAAAGACCAAAATAATAGTGGCTTAAACAAGACAGGAGTTTATATTTCTCTCATGTGAGAGTCCTGAGACAACATGGTGGTCCCCCTGTCTTACTGTTCTACCAACCTCAGGGTGTTGGTCTCACCATCAGACTCACATTTCAGAGAGAGAGAATTGAGAGCAGGACAAGGAAAGGCTCTTGTCTTCCCTTTACGAGGACAGCCTCTCTTACACCCACTGGCCAGCACCTGGTCACATGGTCACATCTAGCTGCAAGAGAGGCTAGAAAAGAAAGTTTTCTTTCTAGGAAGCCATTTCTCCTTCTAAAATTCAATTACTACGGAGGAAATAGAAAGCAGATACTTGGGGACAAGTAGCATTCTCTGCTATATTTACTGGATGTATTTTGCTGCATCTCCCTTTTTTCAATATTATGTTTTTGAGAGTTACCCATGTTCAAAACATAGAAGTTCATGCATGTTCATTGCTGTTAACTTATACGTTGTACATCTTATAAGAGCTAATGCGACATATCTGCTTTAGAATTAAATGTGATGTATGTAAATATAGTGTATAGCCCAGTAGGTGTGGCTCAGTGATTGAGCATCAACCCATGAACCAAGAGATCACTGGTTCAATTCCCAGTCAGGGCACATGCCCAGGTTTTGGGCTCAAAACCCAGTAGGGGGCATGCAGGAGGCATCCGATCAATGATTCTCTCTTCAGTGTTTCTTTTCCCTTTTTAAAAAAAATATTTTTATTGATTTCAGAGAGGAAGGGAGAGGGAGAGAAAGAAACATCAATGATGAGAGAGAATCACTGGTCAGTTGCCTCCTGCGCCACTAGCACCCCCCCCACCCCCGCAAACCAGGCATGTACCCTTGACCAGAATTGATGCCGGGACCCTTCAGTCCGCAGGCTGACACTCTATCCACTGAGCCAAATAAGCTAGGGGTCTCTTCAGTGTTTCTATCTCTCTCTTCCTCTCTCTCTAAAATGAACAAAAACCTACTAAATAAAAAAATAAATATAGTGTATATTTATAAAGTGTTTGGAAATGTGATGTCAATTAAATGCTAAACTATATGGATCAGTCTCAGATACAGTCTGGTTGTTTTATAAAGCCTTTACAGTACCCTACTGCAAGCCAATTAAAATAGAAACTGATAATACTAAACTATATACAAGAGGAACTAAATGGTCCCTGACTTTCTGTTATTGTAGTCAAGCATGACACGGATGGTGTCCTGGGTTTCGTGGCAATTGAAACAAAAAGAAAAACAGTGTTCCATTTGATTTGCATCATTTTGATAAAGGAAAATAAATCAGTTAAGAGAAATTAAATGTTTGTTTAATCCTAATTCTAAAATGAATCTGACAAGTGACCCCTTATCAAAGCTCAATTAGCAAGAAAGGATAACATCTCTAACAACCACTTATACAGAAAATGCACAAGGTTTCTCCAGGAAAATGTTTTCTTGGTTGATCCTTAACAAGTAGAGAATTTACTAGTAACATTAAAAATTTATCTGCAGCCCGGCCAGGGTGGCTCAGTGGTTAAGTGTCGATCTATGAACCAGGAGATCACAGTTTGATTCCCAGTCAGGGCACATGCCCAGGTTGTGGGCTTGATCCCCAGTGTCGGGCGTGCAGGAGGCAGACGATCAATGATTCTCTCTCAGCATTGATGTTTCTGTCTCTCCTTCTTCCTTCCTCTCTGAAATCAATTTTTAAAAATTAAAAAAATATATATCTGCAGAGGATCATGTTAGTGTGCCAGGCTCATGTCAACGTGGATTTCTATCCAGGAGGGAACATCTATGAGGACCTGACCACTCAGGAAAGGCCAATTCTGTCCTGGTCACTTCCCTTTGGTGTGGTACTTGGAAGCCATATTATTAGTGACTCTAGCATAATAAGGGGATTTTTCTCTCTCCTATAATTAACTCAAGGTTTCAAACCATTTTGAAGAAGTGAAAAGATACTGGTTATTTCTGTGGGATTTTTTTTTCATGACTGTGAAACATCCAAATATAGTATCTTCCTTTTAACTTTTACTCATATTCAGTAGTTATTTTTTCTAAACCACAGTTAAAATACATTACCCCGATGTTGTTTGCTTCTAAGTATTTGGCCCAAAGAGAAAAAGCATATTTCAGTATGTTAAGAGATAACAGCTTCAAATCAATCAGTGCAGGATAAGAAATACTTATTGAATACCCACTTTATACTACGGGTTTTACTTACAACATTATCTCTTCATTTTCAACATAACTTTATGAGCTAGGGATTATTAAAGCTACTTTACTGTTAAGAAAATCAGATCTTCTAATGCAGTGATGGCGAACCTATGACACGTGTGTCAGAGGTGACACGCGAACTCATTTTTTTGGTTGATTTTTCTTTGTTAAATGGCATTTAAATATAAAAAATAAATATCAAAAATATAAGTCTTTGTTTTACTATGGTTGCAAATATCAAAATATTTCTTTATGTGACACGGCACCAGAGTTAAGTTAGGGTTTTTCAAAATGCTGACACACCGAGATCAAAAGGTTCGCCATCACTGTTCTAATAACTTGCTTATTTCCAGTTAAGCAGTCAAATATCCTTGAAATTTGCTTACTATTTATTTTTATGAGAATCTTATTTTTAACTCTTTGAAATTCACACTTTTACAAAAATAGAATCTAGAAATAATTTATACTGTGGTTAATCCCCAATCATCCCTGAAATAAATTGATTCCAAAAGGATGAACAGATTAAAAAGCTGTGGTACATTTACTAGTACACAATGGAATACTATGCAGCTGTAAAAAAAGAAGGATCTCTTACCTTTTAAGACAGCAAGGATGGACCTGGCGAGTATTATGCTAAGCGAAATAAAACAGTCGGAGAAAGTCAAGTATCACATGATCTCACTTATATGTGGAATCTAATGAACAAAAAAAACTGATGAACAAAAATGATCCAAAGACATTGAGGCATGGAACAGACTGATGAGTCTCAGAGGTGAGGGAATGCAAAGAGATTAACCAGAGAATTTATATGCATATATGCATAGCCCATGGACAGACAATAGAGTGGGGAAGGCCTGAGGAGGGGAAAGGAGTGGGTTAGAGGGGGTAAACGGGGGCGAGGGAGAAGGGACATCTGCTATACTTTCAACAACAAAGATAAATTTTTTAAACCCTAAAAAATATTAAAATATGCATTTTTTTTCCTTAAAAATAGCTGGTTTCAAGGAGAAAAGGAGAGATTAGCATATATAGTCAATGGAAGAAAAAACACTGAAAAAAAAGATTGCTAAGATAGATTTTAAAATACTGATTTCGATGGTCTGAACGTTTGTGTTCCCCTCAAAATTCATATGTTGAAAGCCTAACCCCAAAGTGGATGGTAAGAGATGGAGCCTTTGGAAAGTACTTACATCACAAAGATGGAACCCTCATAAATTGGATTAGTACTTTATAAAAGAGGTTCCAGACAGATCCCTAGTCCCTTCTGCCATGTGAAAACACAACAAAAACAAAACAAACAAAAGAACAAGTTGACTGAATAGGTTTTTCTCTGTAATGGCTGAAGTGCAGCTAGTGCCTGAAAATGGTCACGATCGACACTAATAAAAGGGTAATATGCTAATTAGACTGGACGTCTTCTGATCATCCTTCCGGACAAAGCCCCAGTGGTGGGGGCTGCGGCAGAGGTGGTTAGGAGCAATCAGGCCAGCAGGGGAGAGCAGTTAGAGAGCGATCAGGCTGGCAGGGGAGAGCAGTTAGGGAGCGATCAGGCCGGCAGGGGAGAGCAGTTTGGGGCCAATCAGGCCGGCAGGGGAGGGCAGTTTGGGGCCGATCAGGCCAGCAGGGTGGAGCAGTTAGGGGGAGATCAGGCAGGCAGGTGAGCAGTTAGGAGCCAGCGGTCCCGGATTGCGAGAGGGATGTCTGACTGCTGGGATTGGGCCTCAACTGGCAGTCGGACATCCCCCAAGGGGTCCTGGATTGGAGAGGGTGCAGGCCGGACTGAGAGATACGCCCGCATGCAAGAATTTCATGCACCGGGCCTCTAGTATTTTAATAACTGTGTTATTATTTATTGTTCCTCAAATTCAAATATGAGTCCAGTGATATAAGATTAAGTTCTGGATCTAATAAAATTTTTGTGAAGGTGCCATCATCCTTCGTTAATTAAGAATGACAAATGTGATATATAGTGTATTTTTTGGCCTTGAGAAGTCTTTGCGCACACATTACTTAATTTTTTCCCTAATGCATGCGTTAGTCTTCTTGTATAAATCAAGATGCTGGAATCTAGAGATAGTAAATGATGTGCTCAAGTACCAATAGGTACTGAAAGAGTGAAGCAGTGACTCAGACCCGAGACTTCTGACTCCTGAACCAGTGCTCACATATATAGAACTGGATGCACAATACATCTTAAAGTGGCTAACTGACAAAGTGAATGTTTGCAGAACCTTAGAGGGCTCTGGCATCCTGTAACATATGGTAAAGATATGCTTTTTTTCAGAGTCCCTAAGCTTATAGCAAATGAAAATCAAACAAAAAAGGACTCCCTGGTGCCTGCATTACTCAGCCACTAGATGCCGAGAGCCCCGAGATGACTAAGGCAGATCCCACTCTGTAAGATAAGAAGCTCTAACACAAAGCAGAAGTGCTGCAGTAGAAGCAAGTGCTATGGGAGCACAGAGGAGGGGAAGTAATTACCTTACCCAAATATGCTTTCAAACTCCCCACTGACTCATCTAAAAGAACATTTGAAATAACAACTGTGAGGAATCTAAGCCTATCTATCAAGAAGGCACTCACTGTTCTGGTTCAAAATATCCAGCAGCAGCAGCAAATTGGAGGTCTAACTGATTTATACCCAAACAGGAAGCAATGAATCTGATCATCAACAGGCAAATAATTCTCAACTGTCTTCAAGACCCTATTTGGAGTTATTTTGATAATAATTTAGTTTTTCTTCATTTCTTTTTCCTTTTTTTTCTGTCTGAATCCAGTTCCTTGCTGTTTTGTGAAAGGGAACGCACCCTGTCCTAAAGTCAGTTGGCTTCTAGATAAAGCCAGAAATCTGAACAAAAGGATAGGTCTACCTAGGACAAATCAAAACAAAAACACTAGACCTGGTCCTCCATCCTGCACATCTGGTCACATGAGTTATGCCAACATGCACTCACCAGAATAATCTAATTGCATTTTGCCAAAGAAATAATGAAATGATTGGAAGGGGACATCACGTTCTTGAACATTGCAGATAGAAGCTATGTCATAAAAAGCAAAGTTGCAATTGCAGTCTACTAGTACATTCCTAGAAAATACTCAAATGGTGCTTCAAGTCCTATAAATGGACATATATGTTATAGACATTCATTACACCAGGGGTCAAGTGAATAGAAATCTCACTTAGTACCACAAAAATTGCCCTACTACTTCTTTTGGTAATTACTATTATGTTTGGGTAATAAAGTGTTACCTTAAAGTCATTAAGAAAAAATACTGTTCAAGGAAATCTAAGCAGTCCTTATCTTAAATATATATATAAGCCTAAGTGACCATTACGACTGAACAGCCAGAATGAACAAATGACCAGTCGACCAGTCGCTATGGCATACACTGACCACCAGGGGGCAGATGCTCAATGCAGGAGCTGCCCCCTGGTGGTCAGTGCGCTCCCACAGCAGGAGCGCCGCTCAGCCAGAAGCTGGGCTGGTGAGCACAGCTGCAGCGACAGGTGCAGTGGGGCCAGGATGAGCGTCAGGGGAGCTGTGCCTGGCCCTGGCTGGGCTCCTCCCCAGCCAACTGCCGCTTCAGCACTGCTACATCCCTGGAGGGGGGGGTGGGGCGGGGAATGTCAGACTTCCGGGGTTTCAAGCCTGGCCTGCAGAGATCAGGCCAAAACCCGGCAATCCAACATCCCCCGTGGGGTCCCAGATTGCAAGAGGGTACAGGCCAGGCTGAGGGACCCCATCCATGCACGAATCCGTCCACCAGCCTATAGTATCCTAATAAATATTTATGTAGGATCATCCAAAAACCTTCATTCTCCTTAGAAACATACTTTAAATATTTATCCAACTGATGAGTTAAAGTAAAAACATAAATCCAATTAGAACATCAATGAACACAATAAGAAAACAGACAGAAGCCCAGCCGGTGTGGCTCAGTGGTTGAATGCTGACCTATGAACCAGGAGGTCACGGTTCAATTCCAGGTCAGGGCACATGCCCAGGTTGCAGGCTCGATCCCCAGTAAGGGGGCGGGGGGGGGGGCAGTGCAGGAGGCAGCCGATCAATGATTCTCTCTCATCATTGATGCTTCTATCTCTCTGTCCCTCTTCCTTCCTCTCTGAAATCAATAAAAATACTTTTTAAAGAAAAAAAAAAGACAGAAGAAAAGCCACAGTCAACCAAAAAAAGTTACCTGAAGAAAACCATACAAAATAAGCTTAAAATTTTGCACTTTTGGCTGACAAGAGCAAAATGGAAAACATGACAATAAACATGAGTTTCCTATTCTAGCCTAAGGCTTCATATATCAAAAATGTATTTTCTTGCTCCTGTGCTCTATGAAGAATCTGTCACAGGGTTCTTGTGGAAAATGGGAGGAGGGGAACCACACATATCAACAATAACTTTCACATTTTTCTCCAAAATGCCAAGGCATTCCACATAAAAGTAGGCCTCCGAGAAAACTAAAGACATAATGTTAGTTTGGTTCTATAAGGGCAATCCTGGGGGTGAAATATTGGAGTGCAAAATAACATGATCCAATCTGTCATTTCCTGATGTTTTTGACTGAAATTATTTTTTGAAGAATTAATAATATATTCTTTAAGAACATTTCTTTCTCAAATACCAGCATTTTCAGCCAAGCTTCTGACAGGAGCTGGATGAATAACCAACACAACTAAGGTCATTACTGAGAACCTTAATAGCTGGTCATTTAAAAGGTCTATAAGCTACAGTTCCAGATATGTTGGTTATAAAGACATTTGTTATTAAATAAATCAAAGCCCTAGCTGGTGTGGCTCAGTGGGTAGAGCGTCGGCCTGCAGACTCAAGGGTCCCAGGTTCGATTCCGGTCAAGGGCACATGCCTGGGTTGCAGCTTGATCCCTGGGGGGAGCCGATCAGTGATTCTCATCATTGATGTTTCTTTCCCTCTCTCCCTCTCCCTTCTTCTCTGAAATCAATAAAAATATATATTTTTTTAAAAAATCAAAGATCCTGATATGTATATTCTTGCCTGCTGAAGAGAAGTTCTAAAATCACAAACAAGAGTTTCCTCAGAAAGCACTTGAGCAATTAGTTGATTCAAGCAGCAAAATGTGGTACCACTGAGCAGGCACCTCATCACACCCACATCCTGTCTTTCCCAGTCCTGACAACTGTGATTATCTTTGTGATCCTATTTGAAGATATAATTTGATTTAACTGAGTTGTTCATACAAAATTCCAGAAAATGATTTTATCCTTAATAGAGTTTAATATAAAAGTCTGATTAAATTCAACAGCTCTAATAGATAAGGCTCTTTCTACTTCTAAAGTTAAGTCATTTATGAGATCTGCCAAGAGACTTTATTAATAATTCTCCAGAATGGTCGAGAACACAATGTGTCTCCACTTCACCATTCTAATCATCCAGGAGAAGAGTGGAATTTTCAAAGAGGCAAATCGTTCTCCTCGGTCATGTTGCCCTGGATAGAAATCAAAACTGCAAGAGAACAGGAGACCAGGGAAATGGCACACGCCTCAGCCTCTGGTTTCTCTGGCTTCCAAAGCTAGGAGCAAATGATTCTCTTTTTAAAAATTCATCCTTCCAAGAAATAAATACGTTTGCTTTGAAATTCCATTTCCTGTAGAGTCATCTTCAGATGCTGCACAGTTTTAAATTAGTGTAATTATCACAACACAGCCTGGCTTCTGAAGTAATGGCCCAGGACTAAACAAAGACCCTCCCTCCATACTTCCCCACCAAAGGCTATGGAGACTCTCAGGCAACCAATCATTGAGCAATCACGAGCCAAGCAATCAAGGACCATGCCTTTATGGACCTTATGGTCTAGTGCAGGTAGGGAAGAGTAGCCAAATAAGTAAACAACAACAAAAAAGAGATGATGATGTATTGTGGTAAATGTATGCGTGAAGGCCGTTGGTAACATTCAACAGCAAGAGGCATTTTTTGTTACATTTTGCTTCCCACATCCCCAATCAACATATAACTTTATAGTTTGAACTATTAATCGTACAAACACTAGAATAAACATGGGTTTTCTATTCTAGTCTAAGTGTTGATAAGCCAAAAACCAATTTTGATATCCTGTTCTTTAAGAAAAACTTGTCTCTGTTTTTTTTTTTTTTGTGGGTGGTGAGTGGGACAGGGACTAGATACCAGAAAAAACAATAGTCTTAATTTTACGTTGCCCTAAAATGCAAAGGTGTCCCACACATAAGTAGTCTATGAATATGGGTTTCAAAACAAACATAAAGCCTTAACTTAGTTTCATTATGTTTTAGAATTGTCACTGCCTTAATGTCTAAACAACTATTTTAAGACCTCCTGCCGAACCGGTTTGGCTCAGTGGATAGAGTGTCGGCCTGCGGACTGAAGGGTCCCGGGTTCGATTCCGGTCAAGGGCATGTACCTTGGTTGCGGGCACACCCCCACTGGGGGGTGTGCAGGAGGCAGCTGATCGATGTTTCTAACTCTCTATCCCTCTCCCTTCTTCTCTGTAAAAAATCAATAAAATATATTTTTTAAAAAAAAAGACCTCCTAATAAGGGAGAAATGCCTATTTGTTTATGGCTTTTATAAATATAAATACAGTGACCTATGGCTTTTTTATTTTTTTAATAATTATTTTTGATATCCCTCTTTTCTCCCCCACTGAGCCCCTCCTCCTGGTTCCTGCCCCACCTCAGGCCTTCACCTCACTATTGTCTGTATATTCATGGCTTTTTTTCAAAAATATGCTTTTATTGATTTTAGAGAAAGAGGAAGGGAGAGATAGAAACATTGATAAGAAAGAAACATCACGCGGCTGCCTACTGTATGCCTCCTACTGGGGATTGAGCCTGAAATCCAGGCATGTGCCCTGACTGGGAATCTAACCAGTGACCTCTTGGTTCATAGGCCAATGCTCACCCACTGAGCCACACCAGACAGGCTCTATGGCTTCTTTAAAAAACCACTTACCTTCTGTGACAATGCTGGTTAATCTAGCTAACAGTTATTTGCAGAAAAATGGAGCACAACAGAGTTTTTCTTTTTTTAATCCTTACCTGAGAATATGTTTTTATTGCTATTAGAGAGAGAGGAAGGGGGAGAGAGAAAGAAAAAATCAATTTGAGAGAGAAAGAAACACCAATTGGTTGCCCCCATATGCACCCTGACCACCACCCAGGTTTGTGCCTTGACTGGAAACTGAACCCACAAGCTTTTGGTGTTATGGGACGATGCTTCAACTGATTGAGCCACCCAGTCAGGTCTAGAGTTTCTCATATTCAAGAACTATTTCCTTCCTGAACCATAGTTACTTGATTTATTCTATGATTATTTGTAAAAACTAAACTTCAGTGAGGCAAGAAAATAGTTTTATCAACCCCATTTATGATGTTTAATTTAAGTATCCTATATAATAAAAGGGTAATATGCAAATTGACCCTAAAGCAGAACAACTGGGAATGACTGGTCACTATGACACACACTGACCACCAGGGGGCAGACGCTCAATGCAGGAGCTGCCCCCTGGTGGTCAGTGCGCTCCCACAGGGGGAGTTCTGCTCAGCCACAAGCCAGGCTGATGGCTGCCAGCACAGCGGTGGTGGCGGGAGCCTCTCCCGCCTCCTCAGCAGCGCTAAGGATGTCCGACTGCAACTTAGGTCTGCTCCCTACTGGCAAATGGACATCCCCCGAGGGCTGCCAGGCTGCCAGAGGGATGTCTGATTGCCAGCTTAGGCCCGATCCCCCGGCGATCGGGCCTAAGCCAGCAGGTGGACATCCCCCAAGGGGTCCCAGACTGTGAGAGGGCACAGGCTGGGCTGAGGGACCCGCCCAAGTGCACAAATTTTTGTGCACCGGGCCTCTAGTTACATATAAAAAAACAGAAGTATTAAAGAAAGTAACCAAACAAGACATGAATGGTGGTAAGAGGTTTCAACAGCCATGGCTCCCAATGTGGCTGAATCCGCCCCAGAGGATTCCAGGCCCTGCTACTGGGGCTGCCCGGGGCCAGCAAGGGTACTGAGGCACCCAAATTGGCCCAAAACTTGTGCCTGCAATCTGGCTATTGGGGACATGCTGAGGACCAGTCAACTTCTGGCTCAAAGCTGGGGGAAAAGCTGAAGGTAACTATGGGTACCGGGAAACTGGTGAGCGATGCAATGGTAGTGGAGCTCAGTGAGAAGAATTTGGACATCCCTCTGTGCAAAAATGGCTTTCTTCTACATGTCTTCTCTCTGACTGTGAGGCAGGCAGACATGCTTGATGACCTCATGGAGAAGAGGAAAGAGAAGCTTGATTCTGTGATTGAATTTCACACCCCAGACTCTCTTCTGACCCAGAGAATCACGGGAAGGCTCATTCACCCCTTGAGTGGATGTTCCTACCATGAGGGGTTCAACCCCCACAAAGGAGCCCATGAAAGATGGCATCACTGATCAGATGATAATGAGAAGGTCTTGAAAATCTGCCTGGAGGTTACCAGACTCCAGACTACCCTGCTGGTGGAGGTATACAGGAAATGGGAATTCACACTGCCATTGCTGCATCCCATACCGCTGATGTGTTGTGAGCATCCTAGCAGCCTTCTCCAAAATCAAATCCTAGTAACAGGCCAGGTGAGACTGCACCACTGCTCCTCACCTGGAGGCATGATTCCTGTTCTTAGGTGTTGGGCAGAGGGGAGAGGTGGTCTGAGAGGGATGAAGAGTGAAGAGTGGTGAGAGGCTCAATAAAAATATTGGAAGAACAGCAGTGTTGTAGTGAAGCGATTTCTTTTACATATAGGAATCTTTAAAAGTATGAGTAATTATTTTTAAAAAACTGATTGGAGGGTATAAGTAGAAATAGGGAGGTGCAGTACTATTTCTAAGAAATCAAGTTTTCATTTACTCTGGGTTGGTGACAGTATTTTTTAAAGCCAGTGCCCTAAGTCCTCAGTTTTTATCTCAAAACGTCATGGTGCCAAGCCAAGGAATGTAGGAAATCAGACTGTTGTCCTGTCTGCCCTGTAGTTTGGGACATGGAGGGTTTGACTACTGACCCTGGTTTCCCACACCATGAGATCAAAAAATCATCTCCACAAACCCATTTTACAGGAGTCATAGGGAGGGTGGGGCAGGCTGGTCTCACTCCCTTCCTGACTTACCACACTGATTTACCAGTCCACCTGCTCTCATGGGTAAGTGCTCAGCAACCACTCAAGGTGTGCCCCAATCCTGCCCTCTTGCCTTCTTTCATCTATGATGTGTGAAGAGACCCTTTAAATAAATGAGCAAGTGTCCTAAGCAACATCATCCAACGATTGTCCTTCCTGTCCTCAAATCCTGTGACTGGGATCACTCGACAGCAGTGTAATGTATTTTCAATTAGGTGCCTTTAACAGACCAAATGCTACCTTGTTTGGCCCGTAAATCAATAAAGTATATAAAAGTTTGTATGTGGGAGAGAGAGAGAGAGATGAAGGCTGATCACAGTCTTTTCACAGGTACGTATACCAAAGAAACCACTAAAAATGACATTAAATAGGTGATTTGAGAGCTCCAAAACTTTATTTGACAGAATGATCCCTTCTTTGTGCCTGCAGGCCATTGTAACAATGGGAATGCGATTTACTAGATGCCACTCAAGGGTTCTCCTGTGGGCTCAAAGCACAGGTGTGTGGGAAACCTCCAGAAGATTTTTCCTTGGCAAGCAGGTGTCCTTCTCTCATGTTAGGCCACCACATGGAAACAACTGTCACCAACAGCTTCAGTCACAGCATGCTTCACTCGGTACAAAGCAAAGCAATGAAAACACCAACAACTTGATCAATGTTTTCAGCAGCCTCCGCTCAGCCAGCAGTGTGAGGAAGCTGGAGTGCTGTGATAACACATCAGGCTGCCAGCAATGTCGACCTAGAAACCCAGTCACCGCTTGCTGGCAAAGATTAAAAGTCATGATGAAAAAGCTACATTAGCTCTACCCACTTAGCCAAAAAATAAAAAGGTGAATAAATACATAAATCACCACCACACATAAATGGTGAATTTGATGATGTCAAGGGTAATGTAAACAATTCATGTATTATAATACAGTTTGCTTTCTTTGCTTATGACTAAAAGGCCTGGGTAGAATGCCCATGTTTTAACAATCAGATTCCTTCCAAGAAAAGGGAAAAAAAACTACACCTAAAGCAATGTCTGAACCTGTGAGGGATCCCCAAGTGCACACCTATTGCTCCCAAAGCAAACTCACCCACTCCCCTGCAAAGAGGCAAAGCTGCAAGCCACACGATGGATGCCAAGAACAGAAGAAAATACACCTTCTGATCCCCAAAATTTTGAGGACCTAGCTATCTGAGTAGCAAAGGGGTCAAATAAATGTTCAGTGAGGCCCTACAACTGTAGCATAGGCCTTCCCTGGTAGTAGGACAGGGGTCTAAGCCAAAGCGTAGGTGCCATCCTCACTTAGGCACCATGTACGGAATCCGTGCTCTCCACAAACTGCCCAATCACATAATTGTGCAGCTGTAACCTGCATGAGCGTTCTGACTCAGTCCTCAACAATGGCATTTAAAAATCTATTAATTCCACTCATTTCCTATGAGGAAGCATGTGCAAGAGAGGCTCGAGGAATTGGACAGGGATTCTGCAGCCACACTGCCTGGGTTCAAGTCTCAGCTTCACCATTGACTAAGCTAGATGACTGGGCAAGTTACTTTACTTCTTTGTGCCTCAATTTTCTTATCAAGAAACTATAAAAGGTATTGTTATGAGGAATTAAATTAGTTAATACTTATAAAGTGTCCAGAATAGTGCGTGGCATCGATCATGCTCTGTTTATTAATTTAAAAAGATAAAAATGTTTACACAAATAGGAAGAGCCTCTGACCCTATTCAGACCTCTCACCAGAGCTGTAGTTAGAGTTCTATCCTCCCTTCTGCCCAAGACCATTTGCCTGCATTGCTAATAGGAGTCTCAGCACTTGTCATGGGTGCACATGTTCACCAGTCTCACCTTCTCATTGCTATAACCCCCACTCGGGCCCCCTTCATCCTCAATACAACTGCTCTAAAGGCATCTCCCCAGCTGGCACTGCTAACTTTTCATTCCAAGGCATCAGTGCAGCAGCGCAGCTGCAGTGATGGGTTCAAGCCAGCGACCAGATCTCCAAGATCCAAACAGGTTTTCAGTGAATACATTTACCTAGCTTTAGAGAATAATACAGGATGGGAAATACATCAGGGGCAGAAGCTCCATCTCCATGGGAGACACAGCAGCCACCAAGTACATAGCTTCTTCTGCCCCCTCACCCACACAGGTGATGTATGACTGCTATGGTGACAGCCAATATGTGTGTAGGTCTTGCTGATAACAGAGAAGCCACGGTCCCTTTGGTCATCAATCTTTTATACCACCCTTACGCAGGCCAATGGTCCACATGCCAATTCACAGCTCCCAAGCTAGGTGACGCTCCATACAACCACCGAAGCAGACACTACATCCTCCAATGATCTTTACTGCTTTCAAGGACACAGAGCAGGGGAGACAAGGGTCATTCTCAGGCAGGCCTAAATCAACCTGAGCCTTTGCCAACCCATGTTTTTAAATAGAATGGAGCCTCAAAGCTCCAAAAGGGCAATTGAAGCCCACACTCTGTTCCCTGAATGTTTCCTGTATTATGTCTACAATTGATCCCAAATGCCCTAACCTTAGCCACACAGCCTGACCTGGCTTTTGGTGCACAATGTACACAGCTGTGCTCCACCCAGTGTCAACTCACTGGGGGCAGAAACCTTTTCTTTACTTCCTCTTCCCACCACCTGACATCCCAGCATAGTCTCTTAAACACTAAGAGTTCAGTAAAACATTAACTAATAAATCTGGGTCACAGTTAATCTGCTAAAGTGAATGAAAGTTATGTAATTTTCAAAGTCTCAATGTCTGGATGACAGTGAGGATATACTTGACATGTTAAAGACCACAAGCCTCATCCAAACCAGAAGAGGGGGGGGGGAGCCCCAGAGGGATCATAAAGCTGATCTACTACCAACCCCCTCCACAGAGTGTTCCCATAGAGGTCCTTGAGAGTAGGGTCTGTGTCCCTGTACAATAAATAGTCACAAATGCTTAGGTATTCAACATATGACTAATTTTGTGAAAATCATAATCGGGCTTACTAGGGTCTCTTTATGGAAAGATTGAAATAGAAATTAATAGACAATAACAAGTAAGTACAAAGAACCAATCTATATAAATTAGGAATGTCCCAAAGCTTGACTTAGGCAAACAACAGATTCGGTCATCAGAAGTCACTGAATGTCTCCTGCAGTGTCATTTTTGGTATTACTTAACTATTAGTGAGCAATGACCATGTGACGGCATAGCTTGTCATCACATGTGACCAGCATAACAACATGAGTAACATAAAGCACATCATTTGCATTAAGTCCATTCGCAACTTGGAGTGCAGATCGCCTTATGTGTTTTACATGCAGAAATTCTGTCAGTCTCTTGAGCAATATACAGTGGAACCTTGGTTCTCAAACCTAATTCATTCTGGAAGGCTGTTCAAGTAGCACTTTGTTCTAAAACCAAATCATTTTTCCCATCAGACATGATGTAAATTGAATTAATTCATTCCAGATCCTCAAATGATTCCCTGTTTTAACCTTTCTTATATACAGTACTAGAGGCCCAATGCACAAAATTCGTGCAAGGGGCTTGGCCCCCGCCGCCGCCGTGGCTGCCTCTGCCTCAGCTCCCGCTGCTGCAGCTACATCCAGAAGGTCATCCGGAAGGTCATCCAGTCTAATTAGCATATTATGCTTTTATTATTATAGATATGTCTAATGTACTATTTAATCTATAAACAAACACTTATTTTCTTACATTTATCAAACGACCCCCTACTAGCCTTAAAAGAATCACTTTCAGCACTTGTTCTAGGGGTGTCTTTCAGCATGCAACATCTTTGCTTTTTCACATGTCATTGCCTCCAAAATGCTGTCACCGGCTAACTGCTTTTCCTTTATTCAAATCAACAACAGGTTTTCTACCTCTTCGATTGCTTGCGATCATTGCTTCTGATCATTGCTTCTTTCACACCATTAGCAACATTAGCACTCTTGATGGCCTCTTTGTTTTAAAATTGTGCTAATCCATCTCACCAGCAACAAAAGAAAAAAAAAAAAACACAAAAATATTCACAGCACAATTTCCTGAGATGTTAACAAGAAGTTTAGTGGTAAACTGACTCAACTGGTAAATTATCTCTTTTGTGACCTGAGAGACTTTTTTGTCATGCTGATGTATCAGCATGAAAGGGTTGTCAGGTCCAGAACTTAAGTTTGTTCAACAACCTAGACATTTTTTCCGTGAACCACTTGGTTGAGAACCAAACTGTTTGAGATGGGAGATGTTCGAGAACCAAGGTTTGACTGTATTCATCTTTATTATTGTAAGAATAAAATGCTGATTATTGACTGTAAGATCTGTTAATTTTATATACAAAACAGTTAACTTAGGAAAAAATGTATGAAGATGGACACAAAAAGTACAAACCATGGAGGAAAAAACTGATAAATTAGACTTTATCAAAATCTAAAAGTTCTACCCTTCAAAAGGCACTATTAAGGAAATGAAAAGACAAGCCAAAGATAGGGAGAAAATATTTGAAACCACTTATCTGATACAGAATTTGTACCCAGAAAACATAAAAAATACAGCTCAATAAGAAGACATGGGCCAAAAATATGAATAGAGGGCCAAAGAAGGTATACGGATGGCAAATAAATAAACATAAAAGATGCTCCTGCCCTAACCACTTTACTCAGTGGTTAGAGCATCAGCCCATGGACTGAAGGGTCACAGGTTCAATTCTGGTCAAGGGCATGTACCTCGGTTGCAGGTTCGATCCTGGTCCTGGTTGGGGCAGGTGCGGGAGGCAACCAATCGATGTGTCTCTCTCACATTGATGTTTCTCTCTCTGTCTCTCCCCCTCCCTTCCATTCTCTGTCTAAAAATCAATGGGAAAAATATCCTCCGGTGAGGATTAACAAAACAGAAAAAGGAAAAGATGCTCCACATCATTAGTCATTAGGAAAATGCAAATTAAAACAAGATGCTCTTTAACACTGGAATGTCTAAAATTAAAAATTCTTAAATAACAAATGTTGGTAAAGATGTGGAACAATTGGAAATCTCACAAACTACTGCTGAGAATGCAGACTGTTCAGTCCTTTTGAAAAAGGTTGCCAGGTTTTTATAAAGTTAAACATACACTTACCATGCAACCCAGAAATCTCGCTCTTGATATTTATCCAACAGAAATGAAAACACATGCCCACACAAAGACATGTAGGCAAATGTTCACAGCAGCTTTATTTATAATACCCCAAACTGAAAACAACTCAAATGTTCAAAGAATGGTGAATGTGTAAGTAGTAAACTGTGATACATTCATACAATAGAATACTGCTCAGTAATAAAAAGGAACTATTGATACACACAACATGGATGCATCTCAAAAGTAATATACTGAGAGAAATTAGGCACCAAAGGCTACCTAATATATGAATTAATTAACATGAAATTCTAGAAAAGGCAAAAGTGTAGGGACAGAAAATAGACTACTACTTGCCAGGTAGAATGAAGGCATAGTCTGCAAAGGTGCATGAGGAATTTGGGAGGGAGGAGGGACAGAAATGTTGTATATCTTGATTTTGGTGGTGGTCATCCAAGTGAATACATATGTATACTTAAAAGAAATGCATTTTATTGTGTGCAAATTTGTAGGGAGCGGCTATGGGGTTAAGCCTCAGACTGACCTGTTGGCAAAGCCACAAACAAGTTCCAGCTTAGAGGACACATCCTCTTAGCATAATTAGGCTTGACCTTATGACACTCCCTATCCTTCCTAGGTAGCTAATGGGCTGTGGGAGGTGCAGCCAAGTGCTGCCAAAACAAGTGAAACTCACAAGAACATTGTAACTATGGTGACCACTACCTTGTTTACCTCTGGCTATAGAATAAAGGCTCAGCTTGCCTCTGGATCTCTCTCTGTGGCCTCAGCCAGGCACAGGAAGATCCACCTAGAGCAGTGATGGCGAACCTTTTGAGCTCGGCATGTCAGCATTTTGAAAAACCCTAACTTAACTCTGGTGCCGTGTCACATAGAGAAATTTTTTTATACTTGCAACCATAGTAAAACAAAGACTTACATTTTTTATATTTATTTTATATATTTAAATGCCATTTAACAAAGAAAAATTAACCAAAAAAAATGAGTTGAGGTGACACGCGTGTCATAGGTTCGCCATCACTGACTTAGACCCAGCTTATTCTCTTTGTCTTTTCTACATCCTTTGCCGCCCCCACCCCCCAAACTCATCGAACCCTTGGCTGAGCTGGCCCGGCACACAAATTATACCTCAATAAACCTGGCTTTTAAAAACGAATATACTAAGAAATAAAAAGGTAAACAGACAGTGAATATTTATTGAGTGAATTAATGAATGAAGAGTACCATCACTAATTTATTAAAAAACAATATATCTGGTTAAGTCGATAAATATCTAAAATTTTAAGTAACAACACAAAATAGAATAATGGATATTAGATTATAACATAATTCTAATCTTTGTAGACTTGTTTGGTTCCTTAGCATTCATAGCATCACAAAACAATCTCTTAGAGTAGCATCTAATTTCTAATTATTTCTTTGGTATCACACACATATGACCTAATGAACTCCCATGCAATCGAGCAGCTAGCAGTGCTGAGAAATTACACTTTGCAATGTCAAACTTTAAAAATATGACTTCTAACATTTTTAATAAAATTGCAATAATTATTCCTGAAAAAAATTTCAGACTTATTTCACTCGGAAGTTCATTCTAAATTAGTGATATTTTGGTTTAGTCTTGGCCAAATATTGATTTTTAACACTTGCCATTCAACAACTAGTCAAAATAGTTATTCGGTGTATCCCTAACACACGTGACCAATCTGTTAACTTTCAAGTTCTGGTTCATGATTAGCCAGTCTCCACTAAACTAATATACTCCGGGTTCAGCCTTCTCTGCCTTCAAGCATTTATGATAAATCCATAGTTACCAACATTCACACTAGAAACCCTAATCCATTTTCATACTTTGACTTTTTTACATTAATTTTTCAAGATACTTCATTACAAGGCAAAAATATAATAAAAAGCATTTGACAACTTCTGGGAACTATCCTCAGCTATTAAAATGAGCATAAAGAAAATGAAAAATAACGTGGCTAAGCTCATTTAAAAGAAAAGAAATCTAGAACAACAATACAGTATAATGGACCAAAAGATGTCATTTATAATGGTAACAAGAATATAAAATATTAAGAATAAGGTTAAGAAGAAATGTGCTAAACTTAATGAGGAAAACTCAAAAACACTTCTGAAGAACACAAAGTCTTAAAAAATGGCAAAGTCCTTGTAATAGGAAGAGTCAATGTAGTAAAAATGATTCTTCCCACATTGATTCGTAAATTTGATGCTATCCCAATAAGAATACAAATAGGCATTTGGACTGGAACTAGACAAGTTGATTTTTGAGACATATACAAAACTAAACAGACAAGAAGAACCATGAAAACTCGGGGGGGGGGGGGGAATGGTCAATGAGGGGGCATTAGCGCTACCAGAATTTAAAATACTCTAAGTCAGTGGTTCTCAACCTTGGCTGCACATTAGAATCACCTGGGAATCTTTTTAAAATCCTGATTTCTGGGTGATTCCCAGGTAATTCTAATGTGCAGCCAAGGTTGAGAACCACTGCTCTAAGTGTTTCAAGCATTGGTACTAATTAATAATGGTATATAATATTAATATTGGTGGCATTAATTTATGAATAGAGACATACCAATAGAAAGTCCAGAAATACATACAGGCATTTAGTATATGGGAGAAGTAGTGTTGGGACAACTAGGTAGACATTTGGGAAACACCTTTCTATAGATTGAAAACTCCAACTACTTGATAGCAACAACAAAAATCTAATAAGGGAAACACATAATCAAAGTTTAAAAAAACACACAAACTGAGGCCTGGCCAGTGTGGCTCAGTGGTAGAGCCCCAGCCTGTGCACAGAAAGGTAGCGGGTCTGATTCCCAGTCAAGAGATGCATCTGGATTGCATGTTCCTTCCTCAGCCCTGGGTCTTTTGACCCAGTGATCTCATTCCTGGGAAAACATCCTAAGAAGCCCCAAACACCAATCAGAAAGAATATATGCAACCCTATGTTCATAGCAGCGTTATTTAAGATAGTCAAGATATGGAAACAGCCTAAGTGTCTATCAGTACATGAGAGAATAAAAAAGTTGTGGTACATTTACACAATGGAATACTATGCAGCTGTAAAAAGGAAGAGGAGAAGACGGATCTCTTACCCTTTGCAACAGCATGGATGGACCTGGACATTTTTATGCTAACTTAAACCAGTCAGAGAAGACAAACACCATATGATCTCACTTATATGTGGAATCTAATGAACAAAATAAACTGATAAACAAAATAGAACCAGAGGCATGGATACATGGAACAGACTGACAGCTGTCAGAGGGGAAAGGGGTGGGTGGGACTGGATGAAAGAAGC
The DNA here is from genome assembly GCF_000147115.1 of Myotis lucifugus. Classification (NCBI taxonomy): domain Eukaryota; kingdom Metazoa; phylum Chordata; class Mammalia; order Chiroptera; family Vespertilionidae; genus Myotis; species Myotis lucifugus. The sequence goes on from NW_005871124.1 coordinate 4,999,697, forward strand.
TGATTAGCCAAAGAACATATATGCATAGCCCATGGACACACACAGCAATGTGGTGATGGCCAGAGGGAGGGGGGCAAGGTCCGGGTGGAGGAGAACAAAGGGGTGGGGAGGGGAATGGGGGACATCTGTAATAGTGTCAGCAATAAAAATTAAGTGAAAAATCTACTATCTTGTTAGCTGATTTTTAATTGTTTCATTTGTTCTTTGTTTCTTTTTCCTCTTTTTATCCTTTCTAAAGGTTTTATTGAGCATTATTATTATTACATTCGTCACTTCTATTTTTCTTGATGCTTATTAGCTTGGTAGTGGGAAAGTGGGAGATGGGAGCATTCCCTTGTGTTCCAGTTAATCCTCAATATTAGGTGGGCACTGTGACCCTTGGTCCTGTGACTGCGGTCTTCATAAGCATTCCTGATCCTTCTCCAAACATGATTCTGGTCCTAGCAGGTATTCATTTCCTTTCCCCAAAGCAGAGTGTCTTTGTTTTCCTGTTCGCCTTCCACAGCTGCAAAGGTTTTCCACCAGTGCCCTCAGTTGTTATCCTTCTCGAAGATCAAGACTTTTGTTCCTTAGGGAGATGGGGAGACATTTCTAGGAAAATTTTGGCAGTGATGGTTGTTTGCCTATCCCAGCTAGCACATGGGAGAAACTTTCTTAGGACTCTTTTTTATCTTCCCTGTGAGCATCTGGTGGGGTCCTGAAGGAAAAAAAATCTACAAGGGAGTGAGAACCTCCTATACCCAAAGCCCCAATCTTTAGCAATTCATTAAAAATTTCTAGTTTATTCTTACTGGCTTATATGACATTCAGCAGTGTCTGTCCCAGGTAAACACAAGCTCAGGTTGGTTTCTCTCTGGAGTGGCACCTGTATCTCTCCTGATTTGGGGCTAGCTGTTTGCCCTAAAATCTCAGTTTTCTGCTGGTTTCCAGAAAAGTCATTAATTTGTAAGTTGTCTATCTTTTTTCCTTATTGTAAGGATGAGCGTTCTACAGTCAATATCTCTGAGCTAAAACTAGAAGGTTGTTTATTAGTTTTTCAGGTGTACTGAACAATGAATGAAGAAAACAAGATGAAATCAGTATAGCTAAGCTGACTTAAAATGGAGTCCGTGTAGTCAAGCTGACAAAACGTATTCAGATCAAATGAGCTAATGCATGAGGAATAGATTTTATTTTCCTTTAGCCTGAGGACTTAAACTTTTGAACCTTTCAGCTGTGCATCAATGCCTGGATGGGTGGATGGATGGATGGATAGATGGATGGATGGATGGATGGATAGATAGATAGATAGATAGATAGATAATCACATAACCCTCTGAAGAACTTAGGAAATAATGTTTATGTGTCCAGACCACCTACATCCATTATCTAGACCACCAGACACCTGGAAGATTACCATCTCAGACCAATCCATAGGCTAAGAAGGCAAAACTGATTTTTCTCAAGATTGAGCTTCTTACTATAAGAACACTCAGGTTTTCTTTCTTCTTTTTAAACACTCTGGGTATTGCCTAGTTGTGTTTTTGATTTGTAAATCCTCAGACCCTTGAATAAATCTTTATCATTTATTCCTAGACATAGCCTACTGATTCATTTACACTCTATCAACAGTACTTACGTATTATAAGCAGTTTTTATTCCACAAAGAGGGGATATTTGAAATGTTGGAAGGCTGTGTCAATCAAATCACAATTTAGCATAACAATTTGCTGAATATTTTCTTAGAAAAACATAGAAAGATTGGAGAGTCCTATAATTTCATATCTAATCAAGGTTTCTGACCAGTTTGAAATAACGACATTCTTGCCTGACTTGCTATAATTCCAAATAAAAGAAAGAACTTGTTTTCATTAACTTTTTGTTCTTGTAACACATCAATGCTTGATGTCCATTTGGCCTTCTGAGTAGAAGCAACTGCTCAAACCTGCGTCATATCTTTGATCTTGTATCATTGGACCAACCAGGTCCTCCATACCAGTGAGGGAGACTGAGAACGCAGCAGGTGCTTAACTGACCTACTCCCCCAGGATGTCCTCTTTTCCAGATGCCCAACTGTAATCAGGAATTTTCCAAACACTAACTGCATTATAGAGATTGAAGAAATGCTGCTATAAAACTAAGTAACATGCATTCAGAGAGATCAATATCCTCTAGCAGTGGTTCTCAACCTTCCTAATGCCGCGACCCTTTCATACAGTTCCTCATGCTGTGGTGACCCCCAACCATAAAATTATTTTCGTTGCTACTTCATAACTGTAATGTTGCTACTGTTATGAATCGTCATGGAAATATCTGATATGCAGGATGTGTTTTCATTGTTTGCGACCCACAGGTTGAGAACCGCTGCCTACAGGCACAGTTCCCTGGCTGAACTCATCAAAAAAATGGCTTAGAAATATTAGGGTCTCACTGTTAAAGTGGTCCTGTAAAAAAAGACATTGTTTACAGAAAATTTTAACAGTTTGCTGGTAAAATGATTATTGTACACATTACATTATGTTAGTTACAGTATAAAAGAGTCTTTCCTTCTCTCCTCATATCTACCACTACTTCCTCTCCTTAAATAATATATAATAATTCAATAAAACAGTATTGATAGATGAGCTTACAAAATAGTTGATATGGGTGCTTTTTTTAAAATCCTCACCCAAGGCTATTTTGATTTTTAGAGAGAGGGAAAGACAGAGAGAAATATCAATGTGAGAGAAACACACCAATTGGTTGCCTCCTGCACAAGCCCGGACCAGGGCCCAGGCTGGGAAGAAGTCTGCAACCAAGGTACCTGCCCTTGACTGGAATTGAACCTGGGACCCTTTGGTCCGCAGGCCGACGCTATATCCACTGAGCCAAACTGGCTAGAGCTTGGTGTGGGGTTTTTTATATATATAATTAACATTTCAAATGTGAACAACTGTTTATCATAATTACCTCCTTCCATCTTTTAGGCATACATTACCACAGCAAATCTAGCTGTGCCTCAACACCTAGCTTCCTTTCCCCCAGAGTCTGCTGATAGAGATATTGGTTCTTTTGACTCTGACCACAGTTTTTCTCCTCACTTCTGGACCATATCTAGGTATTAAATACACTGCACACCAGATTGAAGAAGGGTACTCATTCCAGTCCTAAGCTAATGTGCCCTCTGATTCATTTTCTGCCCTTTCTTACTCTGCTACATGTTTGGGGGGTGGGGAAGTGAGAGGAGAAGGTGACCCCTGCAGACTATGTTTCCAGGCCCCCTTCCAAGTGACTTCCAGTTAGATACATCCAATGAGTGGCACAGGTGAGAGACTAGAGGGTGAGATGAAAGAAGAAGCTAGGGTATCTCCACTTGTGCTCTCTCCCTTTTTCCCTTTCTCCTTCTGTCCCTCTCTTCTCTCAGGCAACGGCTCTGTGGTCTCCATGGCTGAAGCTCCCACCAGACAGCCCTTGCTCCAGCTCCAATGTCTCACTAGGCAGCCCCCCCTCCCAGTGGTTACAGTTCCTGCCAGGCAACCTCATTCCCAGGCTCTGGTAATACCACCTTCTGCCTATGTCAGCCCTAGGGGTGGCAGTGGCTTCCTGCTGTTGCTTATCACTAAGTTGCTTCAATGTACCCAGTTTGGCTTCTCAGTTCTTCCAATGCTTTGGTTCACAGTTGCCTCCTACTGAACTACTTGCCTTTTTTTCCTGAGTGGACTGGGGGGAATTCATCTGTCATATCAGAGTTCTACCCTTTACCACATTTCCCCACAATAGATAAAAATCACTACAGTATTACCATCTTGTCTGTGTCTCTCTTCAGTGCCATCATAAACACTCTGCACAACACTGCCATTGAAAACAGACAATTCTCTCATTCATACCACTGAAGAGAATCACTCTGGCTCATTCATAGGCTACTCTGCTAATGAATGCAATTGTTTCCTTCCAGAAAGAAACAGACAAAGGCCCAGCAGGTAATAATATCAGTTATTTCAAACTGATCAGTGGTTCAGCACTGACCCATGAACCAGGAGATCACGGTTTGATTCCCAGTCAGGGCACATGCCTGGGTTGCAGGCTTGATCCCCGGTGTGGGGCATGTGGAAGGCAGCTGGATTTATGACTCTCTCATCATTGATGTTTCTCCCTCTCCTTTCCTCTCTCTAAAATCAATAAAAACATTAAAAAATAGTATCAGACAAAGGTTTTAAAATAATTATTATATTTATGTTCAAAAAGTTAAGCAGAGACATGGAAAATATAAAAAAGACCCAAATGGAACTTCTAAGCATAATAACTACAATATCTGAGATGAAAAATACACTGGGTAGAATTCATGGCAGATTAGATACTGTGAAAGAAAAGGTGGGTTAACAAAGACACAGCAAAAAATTAAAAAAAAATAAAAACACACAGAGAAAAAAATATGAAAATACACTAGTGAGCTGTAGAACAACTTGAAGTAGTCTAAGGTACAGGCAACTGGAGCACATAAATATGGAAAGGATAAAAAAAATATATGAAGAAATAATGGCCGAAATTTTTTCAAACTTAATGAAAACCATAAAACCACAGACCCAAGAAATCAGATGAATCTCAAGCAAAAGAAACATGAAGAAAACTACGCCACAGTCAATTATAAGTAAATTGCTCAATACCAATAATAAACAGAAAATCCTAAAAGCAGCCCGAGGAGAAAGACGTCACATACAGAAGAACAAAGACAAGAATGAGAAACAACAAACAAAAAGATGATGGAGCAAGAAAAAGAGAAAAGGGAAAAAACAGCCTAGAATTCTATATCCAGCAAAAACATCTTTCAAAATGAAGGTGAAAATAAAGACATATTTACACATACAAAAGCTGAAAGAATTTATCAGCAACCCATACTACAATAAATGTTAAAGCATACCCTCCTGGCAGAAGGAAAATGACACCAGATGGAAATAAGTAACACTGGACTGAAGAATACTGGAAATCTATCTATATATATAAAAGGCTAATATGCAAAGTGTCCCCTCGGGAGTTTGATTGCTCGCTATGCTGTGCACTGACCACCAGGGGGTGGCGCTGAACAAAGGGAGGCCCCGGCCAGCAGCCAGAAGGCCCCGATCGGCCCTGATCATCAGCCAGGCACAAATTTCATTCACTGGGCCTCTAGTTCAGCTATAAAATAAAATGAAGTAATGATGCATGCTACAACATAAACAAACGTTGAAAATAGTATGCTAAGTGACAGAAGCCAGTCACAAAGGACCACATATTACATAAAATGGCCAAAACAAGCAACTCCATAGAAACAGAAAGTAGACTGTTATGGTTAATACGCCACAAGGAAATGTTAGAATTCCAACCAAACTATGTCTAGGGCTGGATATGTTGGAAGAAAATAAGATGTGACTACTAACGGATACAGTGTTTCTTGTGGGGGTGATGAAAAATGTTCTAAAATTGACTGTGGTGAAAAACTGATAGAACTACATAGAAAATAGTGGTGGAAGATGATTTGACTTTGGGTGGTGGACACCCAGTGCAATATACAGATCTTGTAACATAGAAATCTATACCTGAAATCTATATGACTCTTAACCGATGTCACCTCAATAATTTTTTTTTATTAAGGTATTACATATGTGACCTTATCCCCACGTTACCCCCTGTCCCTCCCACTCATGCCCTCACCCCCTGTTGTCTGTGTCCATTGGTTAGGCCTATATGCATGCATATAAGTCCTTTGGTTGATCTCTCCCCCTTACCCCCACCCTCCTCTACCTTCCCTCTGAGGTTTGACGGTCTGATCGATGCTTCTCTGTCTCTGGATCTGTTTTTGTTCATTAGTTTCTGTTGTTCATTATATTCCACAAATGAGTGAGATCATGTGGTATTTATCTTTCTCTGACTGACTTATTTCGCTTAGCATAATGCTCTCCAGGTCCATCCATGCTGTTGCAAATGGTAAGAACTCCTTTTTTACTGCAGCGTAGTATTCCATTGTGTAGATGAAACAGCCCAATAAATTTTTTAAAAAAAGAACTACTAGAAAATCAAGAATATAGAGTATTCAAACTAGAACAGCTAAAAAGCACTTTTTAAAAAGAATTAAGTTGGAGGGACTCAATTTTAAAAGCCACTATAAAGCTTTAGTAAGCAAGACGGTGTGGTATTAGCAGAAGACTAGATACGGAGATAAATGAAAAAAATCATAGAAAGTCCAGAAATATATCCACAGAAATATCTGCAACTGATTTTGGACAAAGTTGCAAAAGTAATTTAATGAAGAAAAGATAATCTTTCCAACAAAAATGTTGGGAAAATTAAACACCCATGCATTAAAAAATAAACCTAAACCTAATAAACCTCATACCTTTTACAAAAACTAACTCAAAATAAATCACAGATTTAAATGTGAAACACAAAACCATAAACCTTTTAGAACAAAACATAAGAGAAAACCTCCTTGACCTGGGCTAAGCAATGAGGTTTTAGACATGACACCAAAAGCACAATCAATAAAAAGGAAAAGTTAATAAATGAATTGCATTGAAATTTAAACTGTTTGCTCTGCAAAAGACACTGTTATGATAATGAAAACACAAGCTACAAAATGGGAGAGAATATTTGCAAATTACATATCTAACAAAGGAATTGCATCCAAAATATATAAAGAACTCTAAAGGCAAAGAAAAACAATACAATTAGAAAATGGGCAAAAGACTTGAACAGTCACTTGAAAAAGGATATGTGAATGGCAAATAAGCACATAAAAACATGTTCAACATTAAGGAAATGCAAATTAAAACCACAATGAGATACCACTACACATCTATTAGAATGAATAAAATAAAAAATGCTAACAATAGTAAGTGCTGGAGAGAATATGGAGCAACTGGCACTCTTATACATCGCTAGGTAGAATGTATGGCCACTCCAGAAAACATTGGCAGTTTCCTTATAAAGTTAAACTTACTCTTACCGTATAGCCCAACAATCCTATTCCTGCTTATTTACCATAGAAAAAATGAAAACTTATGTTCACATAAAAACCCATAAACTAATATTTATAGTAGCTCTATTCATAATCACACACAAAATTGGAAACAACCCAGTTTTCCTTCAACTGGCTAATGAATAAACAACCTGTTATGTCCATAAAATGGAATCTGACTCAGCAATAAAAATGAGCTAACTATACATAACATGCAACAACATGGGTGAATCTCAAAGGCATTATGCTGAGTGAAAAAACTAATCCCAAAAGATTAGATACTGAAAGGTTCCCTTTATACAACATATTTGAAAAGACAAAACTATCGTGATGGAGAATAGATAAGTGGTTGTCAGAGTGAGACCATAGCATGACAGATTTTTAGAAGGATGGAACTAGTGTTCATTTCGATTGTGGTAGTGGTTGCACATATCTACACAAATGTTACAATCCATAGAACTGTGCATCAAAAGTCCATTTTACTTGCGATAATTAAAAAAATAAAATCAATAAATCTAAACAAGTAGAAATTTTAAAAATAAGAGTGTCAATGAAATAAAAGAGTGTGCCCTCAGGAACACAAAAAGCTAACAGTCCGTTGACATCACGTGTAATCTGCAGGAAAGAGTTAACACAATAGGCCTGATGTTGCTATCTCTAGGAGGACCTGCTTGCATCATTGGCCCTTGAAATAGCTCCTGGGAACCTGACCTATAAGATAGTCCGTATGCTCCTAAATGGTAGGGTTGTTTTGTGTGCCTGGAATACTGGATTTGCCTTACCAGCCTGGCTAACTTAATTGTTTCTGCAAGTGTGATTTATGGTGAACAACTGCTTTCCTGCTGGGAGTCAGAAATTTCAGTAAGATAAGTCCTCAATAAAAAAAAAGTCTGAGTCTTAAGCAAGTTTCCCTAGGCAGAAACACTATGCGTGTGCTTAATTGTTGGAGGAAGAAGCTTGTTCTGTGAAACCCCACCCTAATCCCCTAAGGGAGAACTTTAGAAACCTACATCTAGCCTCTTCCACATTCCACCTATTACATCTTTTTCTCTTGCTGATCCTGCTGCGTATCCTATCACTGTAATAAATCATAACTGCAGCTACAAATGTCTCTGAATCCCATGAGTCTTTCTAGCAAATCACTAAATGTGTGGATGATTGTCAGATGCCCAAAACAGTTACCAAATGTAAGTGGTACTTTAAATCTTAACCCTTTCCTAAAACCCTTTCTCTAGAAGCGTGCTGCCTATTCTTCAGCCTCCTTTAGAATCCCAAGCAATGCCATATCCACTATAGTCATAAACATTTGCCTCAGGTCCTTGAAACAGCCTCGTATGTCACACCAAGTTCCAAGTGGAAGTCAGAGCCTGGTGTAAGTACAACTTACAATTAGGTTCAGTAGCAAGTAACAAAGACACATTTCTCTCTCCCATATAAGGAGTCCAGAAGTATGAAGAGCTGGCATGGCAGCTCTATGCTATCAGAGACCCCAGCTCCATTTATAGGGTGTCCCCAAGAATGTATATACACACTTTGAATAATTATAAAGGCAGTGTTTCTTTTTCTTTTCTTTTTTTAAAATATATTTTTATTGATTTCAGAAAGGAAGGGAGAGAGAGATAGAAACATCAATGAGAGAAAATCACTGATCGGCGGCCTCCTGCACATCCCCTATTGGAGACTGAGCCTGCACCCTGGACATGTGCCCTTGACTGGAATGGAACCTGGGACCCTTCAGTTTGCAGGCCGATGCTCTATCCACTGAGTCAAACTGGCTAGGTCCACAATGGTTAGAGCACTCTTCTTGGCTTATAGATGGCTGCCTTCTTGCTGTTATCTTCACATGGGAAAGAAAGGGGGAGCTCTGGTTTCTTCCTTGTCTTATAAAGGCACTAATCTCGCCATGGGGACCCACCTTCATGGCCTCATCTAACCTCCTCTAAGCCCCACCTGCAAGTATCATCACATTAGAGGTTAGAGCATCAACGTGCGAATGGGAGGGGGGGCATCATTCAGTCCATAATAAACACTTATCTACCTTTTTGTTTCCCTCAACAAAGACTTTCTGAAGAAACCACAGTAATTGTCTTGTAGAGTGTCCCATGTCTTGGATATTTGTTTTTGCATGGTATTTTATAATTCGTATCTTTGCCCCTATATTTCTTATAAACTGGAAGATATGCCTAAAACCTCGATTACCTTCCAAAGAAATGTTTGGAGATGAATGCTACACAGGTAAAGCTGTATGTTTCCTATTACATCACATAAGGAGGCTGATAATACCAGAGTTTCACAGGGAGCAAGGATAAATTTGATGACTGTTATAAGACTGATGGCTGCACCTCTCCCCTGTAAAGGTACCTTCTTTCCTTTGTGGTAGTCAAGTAAATGTGGGCTGACACATCACCATGCAACTATGCATGTTCCCCGTCTCAGCTACAACTCTTTTTTTTAATTATATTTTTCATTGATTTCAGAGAGGAAAGGAGAGGGAGAGAGAGACAGATAAACATCGATGATGAGAGAGAGTTATTGATAGGCTGCATGCCCTCTACAGGGATGAAGCCCACAACCTGGGCATGTGCCCTTGACCGGAATTAAACCTGGGACCCTTCAGTCCACAAGCTGTTGCTCTATCCACTGAGCCAAACCGGCTAGGACTCACCTACAACTCTTGAATTCATTGAAAATCCTTATCTAAAACAGTTATCATTGGGGGTTGTGAAATGGTGATTTTTCTAATTACATCATTCTAAAAAGGTTAACTTCTGAAAGTTCTAAGAAACACTTTCAGGGAAAAAAAGTCATTTTTCTCATTTTAAATTTTTAAATAACTAATACTACCTAATCACATAACTATAATCTATTTCTAATTCATTTTTTGCTACATAGAAGCCATTTGCTTTATTGTTAAACAGCGTTCAATTGCAAAAGTAATGTGTCATTGTTACAGGAACTTCAGGCCACTCAGAAGAATATACTGGTAAAGGGAAAAGTAACATCTCCCTCCCTCTCTCCTATCAACTGGTCCCACTGCCAAAAGATAACCACAGCTAAGTTTGTTTATCTTTCCAGAGAAGCACACATGTCATATATAAATGTCTAGACAGTGTGTGTGTGTGTGTGTGTGTGTATTATACCAGTGATGGCGAACCTATGACATGCGTGTCAGAGGTGACATGCAAACTCATTTTTTTGGTTGATTTTTCTTTGTTAAATGGCATTTAAATATACAAAATAAATATCAAAAATATAAATCTTTGTTTTACTATGGTTGCAAATATCAAAAAATTTCTATATGTGACATGGCACCAGAGTTAAGTTAGGGCTTTTCAAAATGCTGACACGCCGAGCTCAAAAGGTTCGCCATCACTGTATTATACTATTATATATATAGTGGCCCGGTGCACAAAATTCATGGGGGGGTCCCTCAGCCCAACCTGCACCTCTCCAATCTGGGACCCCTCAGGGGATGTCCAACTGCCTCTTGCAATCTGGGACCGCTGGCTCCTAACCGCTCTCCTTCCTGCCTGCCTGATCGCCCCTAACCACTCTGCCTGCCGGCCTGCTCGGCCCCAACTGCCCCCCCTGCTGGCCTGCTTGCCCCCAACTGGCCCCCCCAGCTGGCCTGCTCGCCCCCAACTGCCCCCCCATGCTGGCCTGATCACCCCCAACTGCCCTCCCCTCCTGGCCTGATCGCCCCTAACTGCCTCTGCCTCAGCCCCGCCACCATGGCTTTCTCTGGAAGGTCTCCTGGTCTAATTAGCATTATTACCCTTTTATTAATATATATATATATATATATATATATATATATATATATATCATAAAAGAATAATACTACACATGCTGTTCTGTGCCTTGTTTTTTCCACAACAGTATGTATGGACAGCTCCCTTAATTTAACTAGTCCCTTCTTCATGAGGCATTGCAGCAAATCCTTGTTTCTACTGCAACAAATACTGCAGTGCAAGTAACACAACATGCTAATTAATGCCAGTATTTCTGAAGAATAAAGTCTAAGAATTGAGTCTGCTGGATAAAAGACTAAGGTGCCTATATTGTACATTTTTTCTAGGTATTAACAAATAGCCCACCAAAAAATGACAGGTCTCCTCATCCCCCTAACTGTATCCGACTGCGTTGTCGAATTATATAGCAGGCCTCTATTGAACCAACCCCAAATAGCAACGCTGACCAAAGAATCACAACGTCAGAAGGGAGAGTGAAAACGAATATTTACCAGTGTTCAAGTACCAGAAACTGCACCTGAGCTTTAGAGTACCTCTTTCATGCAATGATCCTATAAGGTGAGTGGCATTGTCTACATTTTTTAAAATGAGTTTATTTGAACCAAACTGATGATGTGCAGGGAAGCAAGATGTCCTTGTCTCCCTTTCTGATAAGAGGAAATGAAGGCTCAGAAAGCTTCCGCCATGTTATACACAGCTTTATAAGTAACCAGGCCAGCATGTGAACGAACCCAGGCAATCTGGTACCGTGAGACCACACAGAGCTGTCCCAAACTAGGGCCAAAAGTAATGAGTTCTTTTTAAAAACCAGTGCTCCTGGTTAACCAGGAAGAAGGTGGTACCAAAATGTTTGCTCACAGGGTCATGTGTCAATTTCATGCTACTGCAGAGTCATATTTCTCCCATTCAGACTTTGCCTATGAACCCACTCTCAGGCTGTGCTTAGCAATCCAGCTCCAACAAAGCAACCATGAGCCTACGGGCCACAGAATCTCGAGGGGCTGACCCCCATGGACTTGGAAAGTTGATAGGCAGGGAGCAGGGAGGAAACAAGAAGCAGGTGGTAGGCTAGCGTGGCCAACTTAGATATTTTGGAGCCGTATCAGTTGTCACAAAAACATTATGGGGGAAGTGGAACTACTGTACACATGAGAGAGAACCACAATGAACTGCCGCAGTGTGTTTATACCAGCTCTCCCTACCTTGAACACTTGCTATTTCTGCTGCACAGACATGCTGTGCCCAGTAACTTTAGGATGGCACTTAATCACTACAGAGCCAGACAGCTGGGAGCTCCCTGCCCTGACAAAACAGGTTAGACTGGTGGCCTTGCCTGCTGCCATGCAACTCCCACGGCAAGGTCTGGAGCACTGCTTTCAACTTCCCTGGAGTCTGGTCTGTGGTCACCTTCCCTTGTAGCTGTCTGTCTGGGGCTTTTGTCAGGAAGGAGTGCTTGTAACTCTTCCTTGGTCGATGGGGAAGTTCTTTCCATTTCAATGGTAAGCATTCACAGGGTATCTGTCTCTGATTGTCCTTAGGTCCTCTGCACCGAAGTAAGTGTTGTTATTGGATCTATTTGTGCACATCACTCCTAAAGTAACATCAGCTATTTTATTGGTAATAATGGGATAAAAAAGAAGGAGGGAGGGAGGGGAAAATTCTTCCCCTTCCCTCATATTGTCTCAGTTCCAGGAACAGGGCTCCAGAAGCTCCATGGATACAGACAATTGAAAGGTCACAGGAACCTGACAACATAATGTGACGTAAATAGGGAGAAGTGGGCATCAAATTGGATGATCTGAGGAGCATCTTAAAATACCATCACAAATGCCACAGAATGAGGGCATGGACACACTTCCATTGTTTAAAAATCAAATAGCACAAAAGAGTATAGATTGATGTCTCCCTCCCACCTCTATGTCACAGACACCTAGTTCCTACCCACTCTCCCGCCCACCAAGGAAACCAATGTGACTTAGTCTATCGCATGTCCTTCCACAGATATTTTATGATTATACTGGCAAATATATATTATCACAATTCATTTTAATACATTACTACATATATAAAAGCCTTCCCTCAGATTAAAGTACCACTTAAATATTTTTTTAAGTGGCAGATATTAGATTTTCTTAATTGATTTCAGAGAGAGGAAGGAAGAAGGAGAGAGAGAGAAATATCAATGATGAGAGAGAATCATCAACCTGCTGCCTCCTGCACACCCCTACCGGGGATCGAGCCTGCAACCAGGGCATGTGCCCTCGACTAGGAATTGAACTGTGATCTCCTGGTTCATAGGTCGATGCTCAACAACTGAGCACCACCAGCTGGGCAGAAATTAGATTTTTTTTAAAATTTCAAAATGAAGAGTTTTGACATTCACAGTTGAACTCTTTCACTCATAAAAATTTGCCCACGTTCAAAAGTTAAATTGTTTACCTCCAGAAATGAAGTTGGTCACCAGCATGCAGCAACAGTTTCCTTGGGTTGTTTTGTCCCTTATTACTCAGAGGCAATAGGACAATTACTCACTTCCTCTATTGATCTCAGCAAATGCAATCTGAATGCTTACTATTAAAAAAGAGAAGTCCTGAAAAATCTGTACTGCATCTACTTGTGTTCAAAGATTTTCAAATTGAATTTTTTATCAGAATCACAACAGTCTTCAGTTCATAATGAATAATGAGCTAATCAAATGACATTAGAATTCAGATTGGGGAAGCATCTTGAAACAGAGAGTAAATATCCCTAAAAGAGATAAATGTTTTCTCACAATTACATGTAACCACATCAAAATATTAGTATTTGGGCCCTAGCTGGTTTGGCTCAGTGGATAGAGCATCGGCCTATGGACTGAAGGATCCCAGGTTCGATTCTGGTCACGGGCACGTGCCTGGGTAGTGGGCTCGATCCCCAGTGGGGGCCGCGCAGAAGGCAGCCCATCAATGATTCTCTCTCATCATTGATGTTTCTATCTCTCTCTCTCTCTCTCTCTCTCTCCCCTCCTCTCTGAAATCAATAAAATAAATATTTTTAAAACATATATAAATATTAGTATTTGGTATAACCCAGGACATCATATATTGACAAACTAAATTTCTTAAGACATTTCAAAGTAATACTAAAACCCAAAGATATAGTACAAAAATTACACAGCATGCTATGAGATGATGTCACCTTTTCTGAACAATCATCAATTAAACCAGATTTTGGTAACACGAAATGAAACAGCACAGTGTAGCACGGCCCCAACAACTAAAAGCTTGTGATGAGTTTAAAAAGTACATATCAGCAAAGGAAAATTCCACTGCTGTTTCTAAGCCTTAAGATAAAGGTGACTGAGCTCCTAAGAACATGGAGTACTCCTCAGAAAATGTTTTTTTTAATCCCCATTTATTTTCTATGCACTGGAGTATGTATTTATGAGCCTGTCCAAGCTACCTTCTAAAAGTATTTCACATTGTACTTTAATGAACTGGATATAGGGGTTATAAAACCAAAATATTTTCAAGGCTACATAATATAAAGGCAATCTTTACTTGCATTACGGCTCAGAGTCCATCGCCAGAAATGACAACGGTCTTGAACACCCCACTCCGCTCTCTGCTCAGGAAACCCCCTAGCTTAACTGCAGCCTTGGCTTCAAACATTTGTCACCAACTGACACAAACCACAGAGCTCAAGAATGACCAGGCATCCAGGCCAAAGATTATACCTGTAATTTGCAACAACCAAACTCAGTTTTGGACGTGGTCCTGTTTCAATTCAAGATCTGTGGAGGCCAATACCCCGTGAAAAGTCCAGGACTCCCCACAGCACTTCGCAACCTTGGGCTGTCAACCAATCAAGAACCAATCAAGGCCCAGGGCCAAGGGTAATTTTCACATTAAAGATTAAGGTGTCTGCTTTCCATTCTCTCCTGAATGGAAATTGAGTGGAGAGATCTCTCCAGTATAAGTGATAAAGTCAAATGCTGCCTATTGGGAACAGTTGTAAAGTGGGCTCATTTATTTCACATGAGGACGCTCACGTGGGCTTTAACTCTACTGAATTAAATTCAAAATGAGAATACTTGGTTCCAGTTTGGAGTCATGGAGAGGGCGCAGTCAGGGAGCATTTTCGGGGGTGGGGGGAGAGGGGGAAGATAATTCGAATTATGGCTAAATGACACCAATGTAATGACAGGAGATTTGTAAGGGCCTCTGTGCAGGTGACACACCATGTGCCATTCAATCCAGAAAAGCATGGTGGCATCAGCCCACCCTTCACAACAAAAGAAGGCTGACTCCGGAATGAAAACCACTACTTTTCCTCTTCATACATTCACAAACGTTTCTTCAAAGTCGTGTCCCTGTTACGATCTGAGGAAAACAAAAGCTCCTCTCCGCCTGGAGAGGGCAAGGAACTGGGTATAAGTTCCCTCCTGGACCCAAGGGTGAAAGGCGTGCGGACGTGTCTGAGCACCGCTCCGGGTCCTGACCCGCACTCACCTTTCTGGGCGCTTCATGTTCCCACTTTATTCACCAGAGAAACACAGATCTCAGCAGTGGACGCCCAGACAGGTCGACCATGGACGTGGCATCCACCAGGCCCCAGCAGCCCCTACCAAGCCAAGCCCTCAGCCCTCGCCCCCACCCTCACTGTGGCCTGACTCCTGGGGTGGCGCGGTCCCTGGCGAAGTCACCCCCTCCTGCCAGGTCACACACACCCTGCTGAGCCGAACTGGGGGATCGGGGGTCCGGGTCGCGATGGGGGGCGGGGGCAAGCCAGCACCCGGGGAACAGAACCAGGCCCCCTCCGTGCCTTCCCTTTTCCTGGTTCCCCATGAAGAGACGTCGAAACGGGGTGGGGTTCTTTTTAACGGTCACAGAGACCCAACACATGCAGACAGTTGACCTTGGGAACCCACACCGTCTCCGCGGGAAACGGAACGAAACACGTTGCGAGTGAAGGGGAGCCCAGGGAGGGGTCGCGCCGCGGGCCGGGCCGCCCGAGGGGTGCCGGGGTGCACGGGGCTCGGCGGGGGGTGCTCACCGTAGATCATGGCCAGCCCGGTCTCGTGCAGGAAGCGCACCCGGCGGTGCTTGAAGAGCCAGATGGTGAGGATGGTGAGCGTGAGCAGCAAGGATGAAGGGTGAGCAGGCTCACGCTGTCCTGCCGGTGGCTCTCCTCCGCCTCCTTCTCGGTGGCGAGCTCCTCCATGGCGCTGCTGTCCTCGGCCGCCGCCCCAGAGGAGAGGCGCGCCGCGACCCGCAGCCCCGACTCAGCAGCAGCG